>NW_007251434.1:988527-1069585 GCF_000164805.1 Carlito syrichta | reverse complement strand
ATTTATTGTAGAGATGAGGTCTCGCTGCCCAGGTGGGTCTCGAACCCACGGGCTCAGGCAGTCCACTCACCTCAGCCTCCCAAAGGCGCGGGATTACAGGCTGAGCCACCGAGCCCGGCTATTTTTAACTTTTTAAGTTGGACATTGAGTTTATTTTGTTTTAAGATTTTTATTTCCACTCTAAGCTTTTTAGACTACAAATTTCCTTTTTAAATTCTGCTTTGTTGCACCGCAAAGATTGTTGTGTTATCTTTTAATTCTAAACGTTTTCTAAATCTGATGTTGATGTCTTTGATTCATTTGTTATTTAGAAGTAGGTATAAATTGCCTCAAAAGAATAGCCATTTTAAAGCTATTAGTTCTTAATTTTATTGCATTATGCTTGGAAAGTATAGTCTGTGATTAAAATTATTTTACACTTTACCAAGATTTATTTTTCATTGTGAGTAAATGACTGATTTACTTAAATGTTCCATATTTTGTGTGTGTGTGTGTGTGTGTGTGTGTGTGTGTGTGTGTGTGTGTGTTGGAGTCTTACTCTGTCGCCCAGAGTGCTGGGCTCTGGCCATCCTTCTGGAACTACAGGCCACACTACCTTGCCCTGCTAATTTTTGACTTATTACAGAGATATCTCACCAAGTTGCCTGGGCTGGTCTCGAACCCGTGGGCTCAGGCAATTCATTTGCCTTGGCCTCCCAGAGTGCTGAAATTATAGGCTAAGTCACTGAGCCCAGCCCATATTTTTGAATAATATATTTTTCAGCCATTTTATACAGGTTTCTGTGTATCTCCCACAGGTCAAACTTTTTATTTTATTTTAGATGTGGGATACAATTCAGGTAGGTCAAACTTTTTAATGGTGATATTTAGTCTACTTTAACTTTACTAGTTCTGAATCTATGTCATATATCAATGATTGAGATAGATATTTAATTATCTTTCTGTGAAAGATTTGTCAAGTTTTTATGTGGTTTTTAAATTTTTGCTTAATAAAAATCTATGGATGATGATGAATATTATATATTGAGTTGGGTTCTCTCTCTGTTGTCCAGGCTAGAGTGCAGTCACACTATCACAGCTTACCATAACCTTAAACTCCTGGGCTCAGGGATCCTTCTGTCTCAGCCTCTCGAGTAACTGGGACTACAGTGTAGGCCACTATGCTGGACTAATTTTTTGACCTTTTTTTTTATAAGAACAAGATCTCTGTGTATTGCCTAGGCTGGTCTCAAATTCCTGGGCTCAAGCATTCCTCCCTTCCTAGCCTCCCAGAGTGCTGGGACTACAGGTGTAAGTCAATACAAAATTCATATCTATATATCCAAAGTGAAATTTGGATACTTTTTTTGCCTAAGAGGCTGTTTCGTTTGTCATTCTCAGCCTCCTCTACCTTTTCTCAATGTTAGTGATGTCAAGAACTCTTTTCAGATCCCTGTGGTCATGTATCAGGGGTCTTCATTTCAGTTTTATTTTTTAATTTGTTATTTATTCTAATTTTCATTATTTGCACACATACAAGTGTTCTCTCCCCCTTACCCATTTATTTATTTATTTATTTCAATAGGAACTAAGTAGGAGTCGGAGCTTATTGGAGTCTGAAAACTGTAGATACTGATGTTCCCAGTTACTATCTTTTTTGAATGAAAATAAAGTGTGTGTGTGTGTGTGTGTGTGACTGTCAAACATGTGATTTCTTTTGGAGCTTACTGTTTTTTATATGAACTCTTTAATCATACAAAAATAATGTCGGTTAAAATAATGTGCCATAATTATAAAATTGTGATACCATTTTCCTCCTCCCTCCATTCCTCCTTTATTCCTTCTCTTCCTCCTTCTTTTCCCCCTCTTTTGCAGTAACTGAACTGCTATTATGTGAGAATCACTGCCAGTGTTACCTCTGTTACTTTTTTTAAAAATTTCTAAAATCATATTCAGCTCAGAACAGGTGTTAAACACAAATTCTTATGAATAAGCAATTTAAAAAATATGTTTGATAACAATATTATTTCATATTTATTGAATGTCATAGTTTGTATGTCACCCAGAAAACTAAAATTAATAATATGTGGCAACTATTTGAGGTACCAGTGGTCAACTTTGGGTTTGGGTAATTGAATTTGAATTTGGAATTTTTATTTTAAAAATGAACTGTTTTTTTTATTGGATGCAAAGATATTTCAGAAAGTTACTAGTAAAAATTTTTGTCTACTTACCAACCATACTGCTCCTTCGATAATCCTATTTGTAAACAAGTAGTTATTTACTTGTAAGGTAGCAACTATATTAAAGTATGTAGTAATTTAAAAGGATAAATTCTGTTTTACTCTCTTCTTCCAAATTATTGTTATTAGTGGAACAAAAAGGCACTTGTACTCATATTTGGCTTAGTCTATTTTAAATATTTCTGGCAAACAGCATAGGAATAGGGGGGAGTTTTGCACTATATATATTTTCCAAAATAACTTGGACTACATCTTCAAAAGTTATAGTCATTATTTAGTGACCACACTTTCCCCCCTTTTTTCCCCTATAAATTCTTACCCAGAAACATTTTTTGGATAATGGAAAAACGCATTGGAGATTAAAGCATTTTTATTGCCTTTTGAATTTATTAACTTAAGTTCTTCACATAAGCTCTTTGAAGTGCTGAGTACACGTATTTATCATTCAAGCTCCTCCATCTTCCATACTCAAAAAATGTTTCTCTTCATAAATAAGACCTCCCAGCTTCTCATAGCAACTAACCTATTATGGGCCAATGGTATCACCTAGTGACCAGCATCACCGTCACTGCTAATATTTATTGGGGGTTTACTATGTGTCAGTCGCAATTTTGTGTACTTTATATATTAAACATTTAATTTTCAAAAGTCAGTTGGATAGGAAGTAGTGGAGACAGGATGGGACCCAGCAGGTCTTGGCTACAAAGCTCACAAGTTTAACTAATTACTATATTAAATTCCTCTTACACAGTGCTTACATTTTTCTTCTTCCTTGAGAAGTGTATGTGTCATGCTCCCCCCACCCCTTCTATTTTTATAGCTTGCTCATCTTATTTTAAACATTTTCACTGTAAAAACCCATTCTCATTAACCACCTTTTTTTAACCTCTCTCTCTTAACTCCTAGCATGTAGTATAAGGAGATCATTTGTCTTTCCTCTCTCCCTTCATCTATATCAGATTTGAATACATTTATGCCAGCAGTATTTTCATTTTTCTTAAATTCCAGAGTTCATGTTATCTTCATTTTTTATAATTAACATCAATTTACGCTTAACCGAAAAAAAAATCCAAATATGTATATATATATTTGTTGTTGTTGTTGTTACCACTGGATTGAAAGACTTTAGGAGCTTCTTAAAATATCTGTGATTTCAAAAGTATTCATCTAGCTAGGAAAAGCATTTAGACTTGGATAGTTTAACCAACATATGAGGGGGACCAAAAAAAAGCCTGGGAACTTATTTATTAAAAATCGTGTATTTATTCTTATAAGTTTAAGCTTCAGCCATCTTCAAAATACTCTCCATTTGATACTTTACATCTTTCAAGATACTTTTTTCACTGCTCAAAACAATTTTTGAACTTGTCAGTTTTGATGTCTTTTAGTGCCTCTGCCATTTTTTGTTTCACCTCTTCCAAATTGGTAAAACATGTCCCTGTGAGGAATTTTTTTCATCACAGAAAACAAAAAAAAGTCACTGGGATGAGATCCAGTGAATAGGGAGGAGGATGGGGCATGGGAGTCATGCTGTTTTTGGACAAAACTGCTGAACATTCAGCGCAGTGTGGGCAGGTGCACTCATAAATCATTCATCATGAAATGGGCAAATGAGTTGAAACAATCTCAAAAAAAACCCCAAAAACCAAATTACTGGAGCCAAATGCCACCTCTCATAACAGTGCTAGCTAGTACTGATGCAGAGGAGTTCGTAGGACTCTTACCTAGCGGGGAAGGCTATGCTACAAGGGACCCACACTCCAAAAAATAATTGTTTTTTTTGTTTTGTTTTTTTGGATCCCCCCTCATAGATCTGTTTAGATCTGTGTTGGAATGTAAAGCTATTCTAACAAATACATTCTAACAAATATACCTATATAATTGTATTTTTCCTTTTTTGTTATATTCCTAAAGCTGGCTCCAGCCAGTCTATTTGTAACAATTCTACTCAAAACTAGTCAGACCTGTTGGAATGTAAAAAAAAAAAAAGTCTGAATTTCAAAATGTTTTTATTACAAAATATTTTTAGTTAATAAATATCCATTTCCAATCCTAATACAAATGTAGGTGACCAACAGTTCCAAGAGTTCTAGGACTGATTCTAAAGCAATAGTTTTTCTTTCTTAACCAACCACATTCTTAATGGATCAATTAAGGGTTATTCATGTCAAATTACTTGGCAACATATTATTTATAGTTTATCATATTGATTCAGTCTTAAATCTAATAGTCGCTTTAAAATAGCTGTGGACACTGGATATTCTTTCTGTTTATTAATTTAATATAATATAAACTATCTTTTGGTTAGTAATGATTGTGAGGCCACTTATCTGCTTTTAAATTGATCTTTACTCTTTAGTTTATGAATGTTCTTAGTGGTTATTGTGGGAACCTGAAGACATTCACAAACTTCTACAATTCTAATATTTAATTCTAGCAAGAAGTAGGCTGAATGTTTTTAAGATTATGTTTTTAATAGCTTCTGGCAATCATATTTGGAAGAGTCTTCACAAGACTCCGAATTATTTCCTTTTGTATTATATCTTCTCTTGCAAAGTAGCTTTAAGAGTAAGTCATATATTCTGGGAACATGTAATAATTGCTTCAGGCCTTTTAGTTAACACCTTGGTACTTAGTAGGTGTAACTTTCTATGGCCAGAAATAATTCATCTCTGCACCTTATTTCTCCTACAGAGTAAATAATTCACTTGATAATACTGAATTTGGTTGCTTATGATCTCTTGACAAAGACATAATTGTTGTTTTTTACAGTTTGCTAATTGTATCAATCACAAGTATGGTAAGCATTGAAATAGGCCTCCTATATTTCTATTAATATTAATATTACGGTTATCTTAAGAAACAGAATTAATATGGTGAAAATTTCAATGGACTAAAGTCAGCACTTTGTTCTGATGTCGTTGAAGATGGCAGTGAAAGGTAGGCAGCAGAATTCAGTAATTCTTAAGAACCCATCTATACCTTAAAACTTTTTTTGTTTTCAGTATGTAGATTTAGTATTGATCACATAATGGATAAAAGTCTTTTGAGGCATTCTTCTTTTTACTTTTTTTTTTTTTTTTACAACTTAGAGTCCCATTGAATTTTTTTAAATTTTGAGGTAGACAGTTGGTATCCCTGTTACTTAATCAGGGTGTGCTATACATTGTCTTTAATATGATGAAAGTACTATTTTTTAATACTATTTAAAATCAGAAACAAAACAACTTTCTAATATATTATGTGACTTAGATAAATAAGAAATTGTTTACTTTTGACATGAAGACTGTGAAAATTATATAAATACTGAGTAATATAGAGTGTTCTAGGAGGCATATCCTAAAAATTCTCTACAAAGACATCGGGTGATTGTCCCAGTAGATCAGCTTCCTTTTTTCTATTCCTCTGCCTATTCCTAAATCCATAATGCCACAGAAGTCTTTTCTTAAAGCATAATTAGTTTTGTGCTATATTATATATATATAAAATCAACAGTAAATTTTTAAATTTTATCTGTTATTTTATAGATAAAGTAACAAAAATTGAGATCTAGCTCATAATTAATTGACATGCTTCTGTACCAATTGATATGATGTTTAAACTCATTTTCGTGACTTATAGGTGGAACATATTCCTGCATAGGTATTTGTGTGAGTCAGAGAGCTAGTTCATACCCTTCCTATTTCCTTGGTACATTTTAAAGCTCATTTTTAGAACTCATTTTGGGAGGCTCTAAAAAAATAGATGGCAAGTGGTAGAGATTAGTGTAGATCATGTTGAAACTTTATTGCAACTGAGAGTAAACAGTTGAAAAATATTATTTTTTGAAAATTGAAGCGAAAGGCTAATTCAGTAATACTTTTCTACATTATAATTAATTTAGTAATATTCTTTTTTTTTTTTATTTTTGAGTTGGAGTCTCACTGTGTCTCCCAAACTGGAGTGCAGTGGCCGCTCCCGGCCACCACAGCCTCGACCTGCTGGGCTCCGGCGATCCTTCCGCCTCAGCCTTCCGAGTAGCCGGAATTACAGGCACACGCTACCGTGCCTGGCTAATTTTTTTTTTTTTAATTTATTGTAGAGATGAGGTCTCGCCTGCTGAGGCGGGTCTCAAACCCGCGGGCTCAGGCAATCCACTCACCTCAGCCTCCCAAAGGCACGGGATTACAGGCTGAGCCACTGAGCCCGGCTAGTAATATTCTTATATAGTAGACATTAGATTCAAACTTAGTTTTTTTTATGTCTTACCTTTTTAACAATTCCAATTTAGCATTGGTTTCTAAAATTTTACTTTTATGAATACAGTAAAACTATTATAATTTAAAACACTAACATTTACTTATTGAATTCCAGAACTTAATTTAATCATGAATTATTGTTGTGAAATGGTTGTTATAATAGATAGTAAACCTGTGCAAAAATGCCATAGAATATGCTTTCTCATCAAAGCTGTGGATAGGCCAGACTTGGTGGCTCAGCTGTAATCCCAGCACTTTGGAAGGCCTAGCTTAGTGGATTGCCTGAGCCCGCTGGTTCGAGACCAGCCTGGGCAACTTGTTGAGACCTCATCTCTACAATAAATCAAAAATTTTCCGACATGGTATCACAGGCCTGTAGTTCTGGCTACTTGGAAGACTGAGGCAAAAGGATTGTCGGAGCCCAGCGGGTCGACGCTGGGGTGGCCGTGAGTGTGCCACTGCACTCCAGCCTGGGCGACAGAGCGAGACTCCAACTAAAAAAAAAAAAAAGCCATGAATATATGTTCATTATTTTCGAATATATGTAGAGTCATCCAAGTATAGGAAGCAAAATTCCTGAGACAGTTTTATTATATTGTCTATAAACAGGCAGGATCAAATCTTAGTCACCTTTTTGATTATTCCTGAATTAATATGATTACTTCCAAGAATTATTATATTCAGTGTTATGCAGGTAAAACTTTAACACAGCTTTCTAGAGTGGACAAAAGGCAGTAATTTATAGTATTTGCGTACTCCCACCGTGATGGCTTTCAGTCGACATGAGTGATATCATTGCATATGGGAAGAAGTTGGCAGTAGTACAGCATTATATAGTAGTTCCATAAACTACCTAAAAAACTTAGGTAATTGTTGCTGGGCATGATGGCTCAAGCTTGTAATCCCAGCACTTTGGGAGGCTGAGGCAAGAGGATTGCCTAAACTCAGGGGTTCGAGACCAGCCAGGGCAACTTGACGAGATCTCATCTCTACAATAAATCAAAAAATAAGCCAGGCGTGGTAGCACACACCTATAGTTCCAGGTACTTGGAAAGTTGAGGTGGAAGGATCACCTGAGCTCAACAGGTCGAGACCACAGTGGCCATGAGCATGCCAATGCACTCTAGCCTGGGCAACAGAGTAAGATTCTAACTCAAAAAAAAAAAAAAAAAAGGAATTGTAAAGTGTGGTAAAATAATTAAGAATTGATGAGTTTTGAGTATTTATTACTTTGCTTTTAATGTAATTTACTTCATTGTGAAGTTCTGTAACTTAACTTTTAATAATGGCCTGCAAAATTACTGAAAATTTGGCATCTGGCTTTTGGCAGCTTTAGCACACCTGTGCTTGTGTTGAAACTAAATCACTCCTGAAGTTTAAGTCAGGGATTTTTAATCCAGGGGAGTTCATAAAGTCTGAAAATTTATACAAAAACTTTGCACATGTGTTCATTTGTTCTGAGGAGAAATATTTGTTGAGTATCTAATGTATGTCTGCCACTGTAGTTTAAGCATCAGCATACAGTGATGGTTAAATGTAGCAGTCCCTAACCTCGTGCATCTTATAGACTAATGGAGGAGACAGGCGTTAATCAAATAATCACTCAAATTTCAAAATTTGAAATTTGAAAATTTCAAATATGCTTAATAACATGTATCCGAGACCTTATCCAGTTTAGGGATCAAGAAAGCTTTCCTTAGGAAGTTGTGTATGAGTTAAGATTTTAAAGAAAAGTGGGAAGAATTAATAAAGTAAAGATGAAGATAGGGGTTTTGGGAAGAGGGCACTGAAAGGTGTGAAAGAAAGTTGGTATCATTTGAGTGTGGGGAGTCAGGGGAGAGTACGAAAGGAAAGGAGAGTGGTACACACATAAATGAAGACCAGATCAGGAAGGGCCTAGTAAGAAATTTGATCTTGAAAGCATTGAGAAGACCTTGAAGATGTTGAAGCAAGGAAGTTCTGCTCCACCTGCAGAGCAATGAAATTATCTGAGGGGGTTTATGAGATACATGGAAGAGACATGCAAGTTATGATGATTGTAATAGAATGGAGATACTCTTTCACCAAGTGCTTATTGAGCATTTGTTTTGTGTCACATACTATTATGGGTCAGAGAGCAAGTTCAAATCCCTACCTACTCTTGTAGTATTTATGTTCTAGCAGCAGGGATAAACAGGAAACAAAATAATTTGAGATCATTATCAGTAAGGTACTATGAAGGAATGAAGTAGGATAATAAAGTCTGGATTTAATTGAATTTTTAAAAATTGTTTTTCTCCTGCTTACAGGGTATTCCTAAAATAATTAAGGCTGCAATTTTAGTTTTTGATTAATTAGATTTATCCAAGCATCACTAATAAATAGATCCACTTTTGTTTTATATAGTGATAATGACAACTAACATTTATTAAAAGTATGCTATGAATGTTATGAAAAACAAAGGCCCAGGATTGTTTAAGATTAAGAAAGACTGAGAAGACATTATGACCAAAAGCAATATGTGATCCTGGAATGGATCCTGAACTGGAAGGATTTTTTCAATGCAGTAAAAGGCATTATATCAGACAACAGTGGAATATGGACTGTGGATTAGATAAAAGGGTTTTGTTGGTTTTAAATTTCCTTAATTAGATCACTGTACTGTGATTACATAAGAGAACAGAAATGCTCTTAGGAAGCACACTCAATTACATATTAAAGAGCAACGAAACAATATATGTAACCTCCTTTACATATATTTTACTTTACAGAATAAAATAAATGTACACAGACATATACAGAAAAAATGTTAAAATTAGTGTGACAAATCTGGATGAAGGGGAGACAGGAGTTTTCTGTATTTTTCTTGTTGCTTCTATATATAGCTGAAATAATTTCAAAATAAAAAATGAAGAAAAAGCAAAGAAGTATTGTTCCATACATTACATGAAGCCGTTTGCTTGAATACACATTCAGTCATTCCATGCAAGCTATGAGATATTTAATATTGCTATTCCTGTGTTACAGTTGAGAATAGGACTTTGAAAGGTTAGATAACCTGCTTAAATATGTACTCAGAAAGTGGCAAAAGCGAGTATTTTATTTGCTACTATGACCACTAAATTCTCAAATGAAATATTAATAAATCTTTTAAGAAATTTAAGAAAGTGACTTTAAAAGGTTAAATTTCTTTTACAACACCCCCTTGCCTCTTTCCCAGAAGTAATTCCTGGTATATTCTTCCGGAAATTTTGTATACAGTGGGAATGTGTATGTGTATATTATTTAAGATGGGGGTATAATAAACATTCTGTTTACAGCATGAATGATCTTTTTGTCTAATTTAACTCTCTTTATTGAGTAACTTTGTGAAGTAGATTAAGTAACAGGATCTCTTTGTTAATTTATCCACTTAAAAATATTTGTTAAAATTACCTTATTTATTAAAATTATCAATTTATTTATTAAAAAGTAATAGCCTTTTCTTACTTCAGTTTGTATGTAAGAACTATATTAAATACATTTGATGTATGTATATTAATTTTTGGAATTTGACTTTTTGCAGGTGGTTTTGGAATGTATGCTTAAAAAAGACCTCATTTATAATAAGGTCACTCCAACATTTCACCACTGGAAGATCGATGACAAGAAGTTTGGCCTTACTTTTCAAAGTCCTGCTGATGCGAGGGCTTTTGATAGAGGCATTCGAAGAGCTATAGAGGATATTTCTCAAGGTAGGTATTCTTAACTGTTTTCTTAATTTGTTTACCAGTTAGATACAGTAGAGGTTATCTTTGTTAACATTATCCCTAAGTAGTTATTGTGCTTTAAGCAATTCAGCTTTTGTGTTGTGTGACCGTGACCAAGCTTTGAAAGCTCACAATAAGTGAAGATAAACTCATAGGCTCATTAGCCTGAATATATTTGTCACATAAAGGTGTATAGCATTTCATGTAGTATCATGAAGAGCCAATCAATAACAGCCTTTAGTAATTGAAATGTTTTAAAATAAGAGCTTGATGAGGGAGGGGACAGTAGTAAGATAGAGATGTCAAAATCCCAGTTAGGTATTCTACTTGTATGTGTATTATTATACCAAACTCTTTTTTGGTCATTAGGTAAAGGGAAAACTTGTAAAATTCAAATATATGTAGACTAGTTATTCTATGACAAAACTGTTTACTTGATAGATTTCATTATTGAGGATTGGCAGAGACCACAACTCCATCTATTCCTTTGTGTATCTCACCAATCTATTTGAATGGAAGAAGAATGTTTTTGATATAAGACTGACTTAAGCTTACTTAACCAAAAATCACTACTATAAGAAAAGGATTGAAAGTGGTGGGAAACTACGGGGGAGACAGGGAGGGGAAGGAAAGTGGGATTAACAGTAGTCAATATCTGTCTGGGGACAGGGGGACACCCCTTATCAACAAGGGTGCCTGAACAATGCATGTTTGTATACCTAACCCTTAACTGTACCCCACAATTTTAAAATAAAAAATGTTTAAAAAAAAAAACAAAAATCACATTAAAAGAGGAAATAAGTATTGCTGGATTTTTTCCTAATTAAGAAGGAAAATTATCTTTATTATATTATATATTAATAATTTTATTAGATAATATTATATATTTATTATATATTAATAATATTGTATGTGAATCTAAATGTGCTAGATTATGTTGTAATTTATGTCTTTTGAAATGTCATTTTAATAGGAAAATTTGAAGAAATAAACTCACTATGAGAACAATGACAGGCAAGAACACTGAAATGCATAGAATAAATGTGTTGATGGTGCATGAAACTATGGTTAAATGATTTATTTGGCTACTTTAAAAGATTAGAATTTGGTAAACAAGCAATTTTTTATTTCTAACCCAGAAAAAATTACCACAAAGTGATAGTAATCATTTTACCTTTATTATAAGAACCCACAACTTCTTAGATCAGTGTTTTCGAAGATTAGAATGACTGGTCCCCACTTCAGAACAATTGAATCTGCCTGGGGAGTGGAGCTGGGTCATCCCTTATTTTTCAGATGGGGTCAAGAATTGTTGTTCTAGTCAAATAATTATAATTTGAATTTGAAAAAAAATCAGGAAACTTCATAAAAAATAATAATGTCCTATGCCTTACCGCACAGAGATTCTGACATTTTTTGGTTTGGGGCTATACTCTGGCATCAGTATATTTTTTTAACAGTTCCGCAGTTGATTCTAATCCTTAGCCATGTTTGAAGAAACAGTGATTTAAAGATAAAATCATTATTCATGGTGGCTGGAATTTATATGATTTATTTTAAAGCTTTGAATTATTTTTAAGCCTATGCCCGTATACCATAACAATATACTTCTTTCACTCGGATTAAATAGATTGGGTTTAATGTTTTAAAAAGCTAGTTATAAGGGGGAGTTAATTAACTCTTAGCTAAAATAGACTTCAGCATTCTGCCTGTCTTGTTATTTTTTATTTTTAAAAACATACTGGTTAGCATTATTATCAGCTGCTATGTATACTTTCAGTTATCTCATTACATTTATTTTACTTTGATTTCCATGAAAATAAGAGTAAGTTATGCTACTCTTTCCAAAGGACATGCTGAGCTGTGTCTCTCAAGGATAGCATAAACTCAGAATATTTTGCTATGACAAATCCTCTCTTCTTAATTTATTGGAACTGAAGGCATTCTTAGACACCATGAAAACCCAGAGACATTGATGCACAAATGTCAGTAGCAACAATTGTCCGTTAATTATCAATAATGGAGTAAGATTCACTTGTTTTCTTTCTTAACTAAAGTAACTAAAATCCTGGTTACGTGTACTAAATACTGTTTTCTGAATCAGCATTTAGAAAAATTGAATAAATCACTTGTTAGCATTACCAATAATCTGCTTAGCAGTTTGAATATTTGGGAGAAATCAGGGATAAAGCTTGCTGGAGATAGTATACTTTCAGAGAAACCATCTCTTTAGTAAGGAGCTGGAAACTGTATAAGAGGGAAAGGATTATTTTATTATTTTATTCTAACAAAGGAGTGAATATAAGTGGCCAATATCTGACTGATTGCCAGGCAGTCCAGAATGATCAGTTTTCTAAAGTGTTACCGTATATAACTATATAGTGTCATAGTCAGTGATCCGTTAATACTGAAATATAAACAAAAATTCTACACCTAATTGACTTTCATCTGTTTTCTTAGGATGCCCTGAATCAAAAAATGAAGTTGAAGGGGCAGATGACTTACAAGTAAGTAGTGGCTTGAAAGGAATTTCTCAACATAAACATTGTGGAAGAAATCGCTATCTTTAATAAGTAAACTTGTAAATAATTAAGAAAATTTCTAAGACACTGTCAGGATTCTTTGGAGAAAGGAACCAACAGAGGTTGAGCATCCCTAATCTGAAAATTTGAAATCCTAAATGCTCCAGTATCTGAAACTCTTCAAGTGCTTACCTGATGCCACAAGTGGATAATTCTGCCCTAGACCTCATGTGACAAGTTGCAGTAGAAACACAGTTGAAACTTTATTTCATGCACAGAATTGTTAAAAAGATGGTATAGAATTATCTTCTGCCAATGTGTGTAAGTTATATATAAAACATAGATGAATTTCACCTTTGAACTTGGGTACCATCCTTAAGATATTTTATTTACATATGTATATTTATCCTGAAATTCAGAACAGTTCTGGTCCCAAGCATTTGGGATAAGGGATTACTCAACTTGTATATAGATGGGAAGTTTCTGTTTGTATTTAAAAGTATCAGCCCACAAGATTGTGGGGTTGGTAGGGTAGGCAGGCTTGCTGGAAATTGGCATGAGTTGCTGTTGCAGTCTTGAGCTGAAAGTCAGTCTCCAGACAGGATTCTGTTCTCTTGGGAATACCTTGGTCTTTTCTCTTTTAACCTTCAACTGCTTGGATATGGTCACCCATGTTATGGAGGGGACTCTCCTTTACTCAGTGTCCACTAATTTAAATGTTAGTCACATCTGAGCCAGGTGTGATGTTCACACCTGTAATCGTATTCCAAGAAAATGGAGATGCACAAAATTTTTATATACAGATTTTGATTTATATACATATATTTAAATGTTATTTGATAGTAACAAATAAGAAACTATCTTAATAGCTAACAATAGGATAATGGGAATGATTGAATATTTAAAGTATATATGTCCTGCAACCATTAAAAATTATATTGTTTACAAATTTGCTTGGAATGTGTTAATAAAATCACAAAAATTTATGTTATCCTTATTACTTAGCAAAATATTGTTGTTGGTTGCCTTTGGATTATGGGAATCTGAGCTCCATGACTTTTTTTTAATACTTTTCTGTATTTTTCAAGTTTGTTGTGATAAATATTAGTACTTTTGTGATAAAAGTGAAAGAACCCAAATTTGTATCCGTATGTTAGATTAATATATTTGTATTCAGATTATTTAAAAAATAGCCATGACCTAAAGAAACAGCAAAATGTTTTATGTACATAGTTGCTAATTTTAATACTTTAAAAATCAAAATATAAATATGGTTATTTTAGAACATTTGAAATATATAGCAAAATTTAAAGGAAAAAACTTAAATGTGCTACCATACATAATTTTCATACTTTTTTTTTTTGGAGTTGGAATCTCATTCTATCTCCCAGGCTGGAGTGTAGAGGCATGCTTACGGCCACCACAGCTTTGCTGGGCTCAGGTGATGCTTCCACCTCAGCCTTTCAAGTAACTGGAACTGTAGGCATGTGCCACTATGCCTGGCTAATTTTTTGATTTATTCTAGAGATGAGGTCTTGGCAAGTTGCCCAGGCTGGTCTAGAACCCGTGGATTTAGGCAATCCTCTCACCTCAGCCTCACAAAGTACTGGGATTATAGGCATGAGCCTCTGTGCCTGTCTCCCATATTTTAAAGTATGGCCTTTGGTATCATTATATCAGAGTCCGCTATCTTTTTTTTTTTTTAACCTAAATAGCATAGTGATATTTTCTATGTCCTTAAATATTTTTCAGTTTTATAATTTTAAATGTTTTACTTGTATTTTTTCAATGGCATATTCTAATTACCCATCTTGTATTGTGTATTTGAGAGTTATTAGATGTTTTCTTTTGCTGCTGGTTAATTATTATTTTAGAAATACTATGCAGTTAATTAGATATCAGAAATATGTAATACAGTGCAAAAATAAATATTTTTTTATTGTTTTCAAGTGTTCCATCTTGTTCTGGTGTCAGTCAAGATGTGGGATTGGAAATGGGTGAATGTTTTGGAATAACTCATGTTTAAAGTAAATTTGGTTAAAATTCAGTATTTGAAAATAGAGTATTCACATATTAGCTCGATGTTCCTTACTTAATGGTTGTTTTAATACTCTTCTGATCTAGTTTCATCTAATTTCTGTATATAATGTATATTTTAAAAACTGCTACAGGACATAATTGTTCAAGGACACTCAAGAAATCCTTATTTAGATGTCCAGTTGGTGAGATGCTGAAACCTTCAGACAATAGCAATATCAATCAACTACCTTGAAAACAGGTCATTTAGTTCCAGACAAGTCTTCAGATGACTGCACCCATGGCTTATTATGTCTTGACTACATCCTTGTGAAGGACCTTAAGCCAGAGCCACCCAGTTAAGCTATTCTTGAGCTCCTGTCACACAGAAACTGTGAAATAATAAGTATTTATTATTTTAAGCCACTGAGTTTGAGAATAATTTGTTACCAATGCAGATTATTTCAGTACCCACAAATAGTGTGCTGCCATAAAAAATACTTTTCAATGTAGGAGTGACTTTGTACTTGGACAGTAAAAGGAAGCTGGAAGGTCTTTGAGGAGAACTTTAGTGAAGTCCTGAAGAGACTGTTACTAGAAACTTAAAAACCTTTGGGCAGACTATCAGTGAGTTGCTTAAATGAAAGTGAAGAAAACCATATTGAAAAATGGAAGAAGAGGAATCCTTGTTGTACAGTGGCAGAAAGTTTAGCAACAATGTCACATGTAGTAAAATGAGAAGCAGAAAATGTACCTAATGAACTGAGTGACTCAACTAAGGAGATTTTCAAGCAAAAGGATGAAGCTGTTTGCCTGGTTTCTTCTTACGGTGGTAAATGGGAGAGGAGAGAAATAAGCTAAGGAAGAGCTCCTAAACAAAAAGAAGCCAGGATTTGTTGGTTTTGAAAATGCTGTTTCTCAGTATGTCATATTGCTAAAATAAAAAAATGGCTTCCATGCGAAGATCCAGTGTCATCTCAGAAAAGCATTGTGTAAGGATAAAACCTAGGGTGTGACTTTAAATTCTTTTGTTAAGACCTCAGAAAGATCTAAGGTAGTAGGGAACCTTTCAATCAAAGTAATAGGGCTTTGAAGAATCTTAATGGTGTGTTCCTTAGCAGAAGTTTAAGGTTCGAAAGTTTTCTCTCAGTGAAATTTATGAGTATACTTTTTGTCTAATGTAGCAGACCCCAGTAAGATTTGCAAGAGATCCACAAAGTTTTCCAAAGACTTATATTGGTAGAAATACCACCAATTTGGACTGAAGAGAGGCCTTTTGGATTCCCAAAATTCCACTGGCAAGAAGCAGGTTGAAAACACTGCAGATGTAGACTTGGCCCAGCTTTCATGAAAGTGGAAAGATGGCTCAGAAATTATAACCAAGATCTCAAAGGACAGAGCCAAGAGCTTTGAAAACTTATTCCCACAGCCTTATTTCTACTCTAGGAACTTCTGATGTTCCCAGGTTGGCTTCAGAATTGATGTAGACTGATTGACCATGTTGTTCTCATTTTCTCCACTTTTGAACAAGTCTTATAGTAATTATCCTCTGTCCTTCGTACCATTGTATTTTGGGTATGTGGGGTAGATTATTTGTCTTTTTAGTTCGTTGGTCTTTAGGTTGAGGGGAACTATATATATTCAAGGAGCTGCACTTAAGAAACTACATCAAGAACTTTCATCTGCATGTGAACCTATTTAGATGACAGCATCCTAGATTTGAAGTTGTTGCTGTAAAGGAATGGGAATTTTGGTGAGGCTTGGGAAGGGATGAGTACAGTTTGCATATAAGAAAAACATAAATAATTTGTGTTCAAAGAGCAGTTAACTATGGTAGTTTTAAAATGTGAAAACTAGCCGGGCTTGGTGGCTCAGCCTGTAATCCCGCGCCTTTGGGAGGCTGAGATGAGTGGATTGCCTGAGCCCGCGGTTTCGAGACCCGCCTGGGCAGCGAGACCTCATCTCTACAATAAATCAAAAAATCAGCTGGGCGTGATAGCACGTGCCTGTAATTCCAGAAAAAATAAATAAATAAATAAAATGTGAAAACAAATTATTTTATACTCCTCTCTTCACTGGAATCTAATTCCCTTCTCCTTGAGACTGAAATTAGTGACTCATTTCTAGCAATTAGAATATGATGAAAATGGAATATGACTTCTGAGGATAAGTCATAAGAAAATTTGTGGATTCTATCTTGCGCTGTCTTTTGGATCACTTTGGGAGAAGCCAGCTGCTATGTGAGAGAACATATGAGTAGATCTATGAAGAGATCCATGTGGGGAACTAAGTGAGGTCTTCTGCCAACAACCATCAAGGAACTAGGGCCTTCTAGCAACAACCTTGTGAAGTAAACCATCCTGGAAGCAAGTCTTCCAGCCTTCAGATAACTGCAGCCACTGCTGATATCTTGACTGCAACTTCATGGGGACTATGAGCCAGAATCCATCAGTTGCTTCCAGATTTCTGACTCACAGAAACTATGAGGTAATAAATGCTTGAAGCTGCCACGTTTTGTGGTAACTTTTTATGCAGCAATACGTGAATAATGCACAAGCAGAGGGGAAGTTTAACGTTTTCTTTAAGATAATTAAAATGATAGCTCATTTTTTTCAGAGCCAGTGTCCAGAATTATAACTCCAAAATAAAACCATTGAATTTACCTTAATTCCATTTATTTTATTGTGTGCCAAAGCTTAGGGGGTTATTTTTCTTTTGGAATATATTGTGTGTTATAATATATTCTAAATATTTTGCCACATTTTTAGGAATAAAATACATCATAGTTTGCTTTTTGAGCTTGGCATAAATAAACATTTTGAAGTTTTGAATACAAGTTAAATAGGATTTAAGACAATGGTTATATTGTTTACTTTATTGGTGATCATTTGCAAAGACAACTAACATAGTTTAAAAGAATAACCCATTGTCTAATTTTCTAATCCAGTATTGATTATGTTATATTTAGATCATAAATATCTTAAAAGCATTTATGTCGGTAAAAATTCTCTCTATTTTGAATATTCTTTAATTCAACAAATACTGAAGTACCTATTCTGTGCCAGTAACTGCTAGACATTTGGTTATTTGTTGGTGAGCAGCTTTTGCTTTCAACAATATAGTGTCTTGGTCAATTTTCATAAGTTAACAGAAAGAAGTTTACCTTTCTATTTCATATCTGTCTTTGAAGGATTCTATAACAGATCATCATCTGGATTTAAAATCCTATCTTCATGCTTTATCCCTGATATCTAGTATAGTACAGTGCTGATGACATACATACTATTGGTACTCAGGAAAGATTTTTGAACTCCAGCCTGGGCAACAGAGTGAGACCCTATCTTGAAAAGAAAGAAAGTAAAGAAAAGAAAAGATTGGTTTTTGAGGAAAATTTTTTTAAAATTAAGATTTTAAAAAGCCTAACAAATATAAGATGTGAATGTTCTTTTAATTTACTTCTTTCTTTCACTAATGAGACAGTTAAGGTTTTGTAGATTTTTTTAATGCTAGTTTATGCTTTTTTAAAGATCATTGTTAGTGTTGACAAACAGAATTGTCAGTTACAACATTTGCAGCTCTTAATGTTCACATAGGCTGGATTGATAACAAAACAACAAGTTTGAAGTTATAAGAGAAAACAGTCCTAGATATCATGCTTTTGGACAAAGAAAGATGAGACCTGATTAATCTGAAATGAAAAGTTGTCATATTTTCTCCTTTGACCATTGAAAAGTACTTGACTAACTTAATCTTCTCTAAAGGTAAATAATGTCATTTCTGAGCCAAAATGATTAAATTGCTATGATTTACATTTATTATCTAAAGTAATTTTGTTGTAAATGAAAGGATATGAATTGTTCGTGTCCTGATTTTCAAAGGTGGTCTTTTAATAATGCTCTTTTAAATTTAAAAACTAAATTAATGGACTGGCTTTATTTAGGTAGTAAAAAGTATTTTTTGACATTGCAGCCTGTCACAATTCTTTGGTAAGTAGTATCCTACAGTTAAGTTGCTAAAGCCCTGGTATAGTTTAGGTTGAGTTTTATTTATTATCCAGTAAAAGAAGAAAAAAAAACTCCTCTGTGTAACTTTCTACATAATATTATTTATTAGTTTAATTTTTCTTAACTGTTAGACTAATACATCTTTATGAAAAATATTTGAAATTTTAGAAAATTATAAAGAAGAAATTAGGAATCACTCATCCCTCTCCAAGGATAACTGCTGTCAATATCAATATTTGTGCCTAGGTTTTTCCTTTTTCTTGCATGCTTTATACAAATGAATACCTTCTTTTAAAAGCACCTTTGGGATCATACTTTTAAATTGCAGTCAGTTTAAAATCTCTTGGCCATTTTGATTGTAGTTTTCATAGGATTTTTGTTTGCATGGTGATGGTGGTAATGTTCTTACTTGGAATTTAAATTGTATAAATCATAAAATTTGAACCTGATAGTCTAACTTCAGAGTCTTTGATCTCACCCATTATATTGCATAGCTGTACTACAGTTTATTTAACCATTGAACATTTACTTTATTTCTCACAGGCTTATATATAGATTTTTGTTTGCGTCTTTGAGTGTGACCTTAGGATAAAATCCTAGAAATAGATTACCACGTAAATGGTTGTTTGAAGATTTATATAGTTAGCAAGAACTATGTAACTATTGCTTATTAACTCAAAAATAGAACAACAGACAGTAGACTGTCTCTGCAAACCTAATACCGCATTAAGCCAAAGTAACTATTTGTTTGAAAGATAGTTTAGTTTTTCTGTTGAATGAGCCAGGGTAGATGACTTGCTCTTTTTTGCTACTGCTGCCAGACATTGTGACTTGGTATATTTTTCATATTCCTTCTGTATTATTTCTTCACAGATTACTGTATTCAGATTGCTGAAACTGCTGTACATATACTATTAATGTTTCCAGATAAAGCTCATAGACAAATGCAAAATTAAAAGCTCAGGGACTAATTTATTATTTTCCTTAAACTAAGCAAAATTAACTAATTTAATGAATAGAACAGAAGATAATTGTGGTTAAATCTAAAATGAATTACTACTGGAAATACTACACCAAAATGTTAATGTTTTTGTTGGGCTTGCGGATTTATGGGTAATTTTTTCTCCTTTTGTGTGTTCTAAGTTGGCATAAAATAATTTAAAAACTTCCTTTAGTTGGATATGACCCAGCCACACATTTTTCAAACCTGTAATTTGTGATATACAACTATTAGAATGATCTTGAGCAGTGTGTCACTGTGATACTCCTTTTATCCACATTATTTATTGGGAATTGTACATTTAAAAGGGATTGCAGAACAGCACTAAATTTTCTCTGTCTCAGAATTAATACTAGAAGAAGGGGCAAAGGTAGGAGAGAAGCAAAGTCTGTTTTATTTTCTCTACAGCTGTGATGTTGGCCTTATGCTCTGATCGAGAACTACAACTAGAATTATTTTATAACTTTACCCTGTATCCTTTTGCCTCCACACACAAAATTGCTATACTAATCTTTGAAAAAGAAAAAGCTAGGCAATCTCTTAGCAATCATAGAAGAATAATTACTATATCAGCAACTGAGAGTAGTGCAGATTGCCATTGTGCATTAATTATTGGCATGGTTTACAGATAATATAGATGATGAGCCAGTGCCAGCACACAATACTAAAAGCATTGAATGTGGGTGTATATAAAAGCTGTAGATTTTTTTTTTTTTTTTTGCACTAGAGACCATGCTCTAATGTATGTACAGTCTTTGTGAATATTATATATTAAACTTTCTGCTCTTGTGGATGATTTTTGGCATTTCCTGTTACCTAACTTTATGTTATGTTCATGTTTCCATAGTAATTGTTACTTTTTAGAGATTATAATCCAGTAAAAATCATAGAAATTTGACCAAGCCTGTACACTTTTTACTCAATAGCATTATTAATAAAGTGTTTTGGTTATGATTACAGGTTGAGCATCCTTATTTCAAAATTTGAAATGCTCCAAATTTGAAAACTTTTTGAGCACCAATATGTTGCTTAAAGGATAAGCTATGAATTTTAGATTTTTGGATTAGGGATGTTCAATCTAAGAGTAAATGTAAATATTTCAAAATTTTTTTAAAAAGTGAAACTCTTAGTTCCAAGCATTTATTGTAAGGGATACTCAATCTGTAATTTTAATTATGGAAATAGTACAGATAATTTTTTTAGATAACAACAACAAAATATTTTTCTCTACATTAGCAAAGATTGGTGATGTATAAGGCCCGTGTGGACAGAGATGTAAGAAAATGGTCTCATTTTTTAAACTATTAAGGTATTTTCAGTTGATACATAAGTTTGCCAGAGGGTAGCTTGGTAATATAATTGAGTGTATGTATATTCTTTATTCAGTAGTTCCATTTATGGGGGGATTAATCCTAAGGAAATATAAGCGTATTCATACACAAGCATACATGAAGTTGCATTGGAATGGGTATAAAAAGATTTGGAAACAATCTAAATGCCAATAATTAAGAGTATTGGCTAGGTAATATATGACATAAGCAAACACTAGACTTCTTTGCAGCCATTTCGAAGTACTTGATCCATGTGTGATGACATGGGGGAAGGTTCATGAAAGATTATGAAGTAGGGGAAAAAAGCACTATATGGATGGACTTTATAATATAAAGAGAATCAAATAGGATTTAAACATACATGCCTACATTAGGAAGTTTGGAGAGATCTGTGAAATAGTAATAGGAACTGTTCTGTGGGGAGTGGGATTGTGAGAAAAATATTTTTTATGTAATTTGAACTTTTAAGAACAGTATCAAAAGATAAATTTTTGTGTGAAGATTTATAAAGAAGCACTCCTCCAGCAGTTTTTTCTAATATGTCACATTTACCTTCTATATTAGTACAGTGTGATATAATGTGTGGGTATTTGTATATCACAGATTATTTAAAGGGTTCTCAGTGTGTGCCAAGTTCTAAGCTCTAGGGATAAAATAGGCTGAGTCCTTCCTTACAGACTTAGTTTGTTCTGGGTGCTGTAACAAAATACCATAGACTAGGTAGTTTATAAACAACAGAAATTTGTTTTTGTTCCTGACTCACTTTCAAGGTCCTAAATGGTACTTTCTGACTGTTCTTACATGATAGAACAAGATAGTACCTAGGGCCTCTTTTATAAGGCACTAATCACTTTCATGAGGGCTCTGCCCTCATAACCTAATCAAGGTCTTACCTCCTAATACCATCACATTGGTGATTAAGTATCCACGTATGAATTTTGAGGGGTATGTAAACATTCAGACTGTGTAGTAGTTTTTGGGAAAAGTATAAATAAAAGGGAACTTAAAATATAGGGTGATACCCTTATGGAAGTTGGAACTGGCAATCAATTTCTGATCAAAACCCTAAGTGCCCATAAAATAAGAAGTAAGATAGATAAGTGGGATCTCATCAAACTGACGAGTTTCTGCAAAACAAAAGAAACCATAAAGAGATCAGGGAGACAGCCCATAGAATGGGAAAAAAATGTTTGCCAACTGTATATGTGACAAAGGCCTAACATCTAGGATCTATAAGGAACTCAGATGTGCTGAAAGGACATTCATAAAGACAAACAGCCCCCATAACAGTGGGCAAAAGACATGAATAGACACTTCTCAAAAGAAGAGATAATGGGCAGCCAATAGACACATTGAAAGTGCTCAGCCTCACTCACTAATCATCAGAGAAATGCAAGTCAAAACCACATTGAGGTACCACCTAACCCCAGTAAGAATGGCCATCATTAATAAAACAAATAACAACAAATGCTGACGAGGATGTAGAGAAAAGGAATGCTTCTACATTGCTGGTGGGAATGCAAACTAGTGCAACCTTTTTGGAAGACAGTGTGGCAATTTCTGAGAGAACTAGAAATTGACCTTCCATATAACCCAGCAATTCCCCTATTGAGAATATACACGGAGGAACTCAAATCATTCTACAGAAAAGACACGTGCACACACATGTTTGTTGCAGCTCTAGTCACAGTAGCAAAAACATAGAACCAACCATGCTGTCCATTGAAGTTGGACTGGATTAAAAAAAAAATGTGGTACATATACACAATGGAATATTATGTGGTCATAAAGAAGGACAAACATATGGACTTCGCAGCAACCTGGATGGATTTAGAGTCTATCATACTCAGTGATCTATCACAGAAACAAAGAACAGAGTACCATTTGTTCTCACTCATAGATGGACCTTGAACGATTATTATGATACTATAAGAAAGGGATTGGCAGTAGTGGGAAACTGCCAGGGGAGGGAGGGGCACACCTCATCAACAAGGATACCTGCACAATCAACGTTTGTATACCTAACCCTGAATTGTACCCCCATTTTAAAACAAAAAACTAAAAGCTAAATAAGTCAAAATATAGGGTGATAGATAGGTGTATTTTTAAGGAAATTCAAAGGAGGAAGTGGGACTGGATCAACAAAGTATTTTGGAGGAGTTTTATGACTGAAGTTAAGCGTGAAGCAATCTTTCTTTTTTCTTTCTTCTTTTTTTTTTTTGAGTTGGAGTCTTACTCTTTCATCCAGGCTGGAGTTTAGTGTTACACTCATAACCACCCCAGCGTCAGCCTGCTGGGCTCAGGTGATCCTTCCACCTCAGTTTCCAAGTAGCCAAAACTACAGGCATGTGCTACCACACCCAGCTAATTTTGGGGTTTATTGTAGAGATTAGGCCTCACCAAGTTGCCCAGGCTGGTCTCAAACAGGTGGGCTCCCAAAGTGCTGGGATTACAGGCTTGGGCTAGCAGTTTTTCAAGTGGAAAATTTGAAGAAAGTCATTTGTGAGGAGAAAAAGTGACATATGCAAAAAAATCAGAAGTATGAAATGTCATTTGGTAATAGAGAAAAACAAGTACATCAATATTTTTGAAGCAAGATGAGGATAAAACAGATAGGATGAGCCATATCTTTTTAAGTATTTTGCCTCCTCCCCCCCCCCCCTTTTTGGTAACAGACTGCATTCATTTGCTAGTTCTTTCGTTCATTCTCAGAGTTTCATGTTTACCTAAGATAAGTCACGATGTAATTTTTAGTAAGAAGGTAATTTTCATAGAAATGAAAGTTTATTTACATATGATAATGAAGATTATGATAACACCTAATCTTGGTAAGAATTTGAAGCACTGATTGTGATTATGTGAATTGTTAAAACCACCTTGGAAAATTATTATGTGAACTGAAACATGTATGTCTTTGTAACCCAGCATATCCACTCTCAAATGTGTACCAGAGAAACTGCTGTGTGTGTGTACCATGAAGCCTATGCAGTTTTGTTCTTAGCGATATTTTTTTAAATAACAAAAAAGTAGAACCACCCAAGAATCCATAAACAAAAAATAGATGGGCAAATAGTAGTGCCGTTATCTTAACTCTGCCACTTAGCAACTTTTATTTGGGGCAAGTTACTTAATCCCTTTGAGATTTATTTTCTTCATATGGAGTAGGGAGATAATAATACTAACCACCGCAAAGGATTATTGTGGGGATTGAATAAGTTAACCCATGTAAAGTTCCTGGGAGAATGTCTGATTGCATGATATATTTTAGCTGTCATTGCTATACAGAGGTGAAAATGAGCTATTTCTTATACGTGTCAATATGAATGGATTTCACTGAGAGAAAATGAGCAAGTCTCAGAATATCTCACATAGCATGATATTACTGTAAGTCACATAAAGCTCAAAAACATCTGTAGTGAAATATTGTTTCGGGAGAATACTTATGTGGTAAAACTGTAAAGAAGATTAAGAAAATGAAAAAAACGATTTCAAGGTAGTATTTACCTGCTGGGAATTCAAGTAGTAAAGGTGGAGAATGTTAGTATGGAGAAACACAGAAGAGTTATTATTTGTTTTGGTTATATTCACTTTTAAGTTGGATGACAAGTGCATGCATTTATTTATTATTTTTATATTATACATATAGTCATATAATTATACATATTTATACATGGTCATATATAATTATATATTTATACATAGTCATGTATATATATAAAAATTTTTTATATATACAATATACATTTTATTGATGTACTTCTATTTTATATTATATATAAAATAGTTTGTTAGAAAACCCATGAGTCCTCTGGTTCTGCTCCAACTCCCCAGAACTATAATAATAGTTTGGTGTGCATCTTTTCTGGTATTTTCAAAAACTATATATATAATCTATCCATTCTTCTATCAATTAAACAAGTGGGATTATGCATACTGACTCTTGTATATCTAGGTTTTCATTCGACAATATCTTGAGTACTGCAAATATTTTAATAGCTGCATATAATTCTTTATATATCATAATTAGTTAACCAGTTCCCTGCTGATAGAGCCATACAATATCTTCTTACTTGTTTTCTTTTTTGTTTTTGTTAAAATTAGTGCTGCTGTGATTCTGTGTGTGTATGTCTATATGTACAATTTCTCAAAGTAGAATTGCTGGGTCAAAAGGTATAGATTTTTTTCCCACTGGCATTGTCAAATTGCATTCTCACCAGCAATACTAAAAAAGTATTTTCTCCACACCCTTAACAGCATTGAATATTTTTACCTATTTTTTACATCTTTCCTAGTTAGTATATAATAATAGTATTTTATTTGTATATCTTTAATTGAATGGTGTTCTGCATGTTTTCTTATATCTTTTGCTCATTTCTTAGGAAATAAAATTGAACTTTATCTTAAGTCTGTGTGTTTCCAGAGAAGAGATGGTGGACTATATAAATTATGCATGTTATGAAAGGGTTCCTCAGGCAATACTGATTCTCTTTCCTGTCTTCTCCAGTGTGTGTCCAGTCTCCCAACAAAACTTTGGTCATCGGAAATGTTATATGGATTTTTAATAGAAAAATCAACAGATTTGCTTGAAGAGTAATAGGACAAAGGCTGGAAACAAAAGAGTATCAGTTAGAAACCTACTGAAGTGTAAGACAGGCAAAAAAAAGATGCTTGCATTAAGACAGTAAATAGTAGATGTTGAGAAGAGAAAATGCATTTGAAAGGTACTCAGAAAATTAGCTTGTTTAGAAAATTGTTTCATTGACATTCAGAGACATTCTACATTAATCCAGAGGGGTTTGTGTAAGGGTGTGGTATGTCTCAGTTCATTATTTCAGATGAAGAAGGAAAAAAATATCGAAGCTAAAAAGTGGCTGATTTATTTATAGAGTATATTTGTATTGTATTTTTAAACATTAGGATTAGTGTGTGGTGGCACATGCTTTTAGTACCATTTTAGTACTTTTTTTTCCCCTTTGGTAGATTCAAGAATTGGTCACAATGTTTGAATGTTTCAAAAGCTTTTGATATATTGTATTAAAATTGATTTTCAGAAATAATTCTGGATTTGTGTGTAGAATTAGCCATGAATGAGAATGCCTGTTTTCTTTACCACCACTCTTTTAAAAAATTTTGTTAATTTGATTTGCATCTAAAATTTTAACTTGCTGAAAGAAGTATAATTAAATAGTAGAAAAATAGTTTTTTCTAGTTTATTATCTCTAAAATGTTAATTTGATTGTCACTACTCATTAATAACATGTGCCTAATAGTAGATTTATACTCTGCATTTTCAGTGTTCTGTTTTATATTCTGTTTACCATATCAATACCTGAACAATGCTTTAGTTATTATATTAACTGAGACCCATTTAGGTATATAGTTATAAATTCATTATGTAATATGACCTATTCCTTGTTAATAGATTAATTCCAACTATTTTGGTAAACATTTTAAAATCATTTGTCACCCAAACATTCCACTTTTATTTAATAATGAAACAACACACACTTTGGATATTTTTCTTTAATAAACATATGTATTCATTTTTATTCAAAGTAAAATGTGTTAGTGCTTATAGAATATATGTTTTTAAAAAGAAACCCCAAGTCTGTATGGTGTAACACTAGGTTTGTTTAGATACAGGTTTTTTTTAAAAAGTCAACTTTATTTTAATTGATAATTTTTAAATGACTTCTCAATAATTCAGCAAGAGACAACCTAATTCAAAATAATTATCACCACTAAAAGCATAGTTACAGTTATAGGTTTTGTTCTCTTGAGTATCCCAACTAACCTTGAGATTGTTAATACAGATATTATACCCAATTTATAATCTTTGGCTAGACTTGGTGGCTCAGCCTGTAATTCCAACACTTTGGGAGGCTGAGGCAAGTAGATTGTTGAGCCCACAGGTTCGAGACCAGCCCGGGCAACTTGGCGAGGCCTCATCTCTGCAAAAATCACAAAAATTAGCCAGGCATGGTATCGCGTGCCTGTTACTTGAAGGCTGAAGCTGAAGGATCGCCAGAGCCCAGCAGGTCGACGCTGGGGTGGCTGTGAGTGTGCCACTGCACTCCAACCTGGACAACAGAGTGAGACTCCAACACAAAAAAAAAAGACTAATAATAATATAATTTTTTTAAATTGTGATTCAGAGAAATTAACTGCTTATATTTCATTCCATAATTAGATGAGACAAAATTCTAACCTAAGCCCTTTTTCCAACCTTCCCCCCACTCCAGTGTTTTCTTCTATTCAGTTTGCTTATGATTTCTGACAATTACTTGAGCCATTTATTTTCAAAAATTTTTGGAACAGATAAATATATTTACTGAATTTTTTTACTCTTAATTTTGATTATGTATTTTGTAAGAACGTTTGCTGGATATCATTATTTAGCCAACTCTTTTCCAATATTTTAGTATTAACTGTCACAACACATTGGGACAACTGTTAAGAAAATTAAGTAAAAATAGCAATTAACTGGTTTTGACAGTTTAAGTGACTGAAGATTTACAAATATACTTTTTTAAGTTTAATTTCCCATTCCTTGATACAATAACTTGAGCATTTTTACTTATCTCACTAGATCCTTATGACAATCCAGAGTCATAAAACATCATAAATAGGATTATTTTGAAAATGAGGAAACTGAGTGCCAAATAAATTAAATGACATAAAGCTATTTTGTTCTGGAGCAAGAACCCAGACTCCATTTATAAATTGAAGATATCTTAGTAATTTTATAAATTTCACTGGTTAATTTTAGAAGTGACGTGAAGAAAATGTTTAAGATCTTTTTTTATTTTTAAAAAAACTTATAAAGGTTTGGATTTGTTTTTTTTTTTTGAATTGGAGTCTTACTCCTTTGCCCAGGCTGGGGTGCAGTGGCACGCACACTCACGGCCATCCCAGCGTCGACATTCTGGGCTCCAGCGATCCTTCCACCTCAGCCTTCCGAGTATCTGGAACTACAGACGTGCGCTACCACGCCCAGCTATTTTTTGTTTTATTGTAGAGATGAGGTCTCGCCAAGTTGCCTGGGCTTGTCTCGAATCTGTGGGCTTAGGCAGTCCACTCACCTCAACCTCCTAAAGTGCTGGGATTACAGGCTGAGCCACCGAGCCCAGCCAAGGTTTGAACTCTTAAAATTATTTCCCCTATAGTGATTACCCTGAATTATTTTAGACTAAGTCAGTGATAATTTTTCTGCCATTTTTACTTAAATGGCAATGTTTATTCTCAGATAACTCGGAAAGTAATAGCAAATAATTATCTTATTTCTTAAAAAAACAAAGTGAAACAAAACCCTTTCAGGACTTTCTGCTTTAGAGTGTGCTATATTTTACTTAACATTTGTTTCATAGAAATTATTATTTATGATATTTTAAAAGCATGTCTTTAGTAGCTATCATTGACTGAGCATATCCCCCTGTCTATGGCTTTTATGCATGGTTTAAATTCTTCTGAATAATGAGCAAATTCAGGCTATTTTATTCATTCATTTAAGGTCATGGTCTACTGTTGTCTTCCTTCTTTAGATCCACTGTATCAACAACATGGTTCTTGGTACATACTATTTTTTTTTTAATTGCAAAATAAGACATATTGTTTTGTATTTTCTCTCCAATAATTTCTTCATTTTCTGTGTATATCTATCACTTTTTTTTAGTAAAAAGGCATTATTATAATTAGATATATCTTCCATGTGGCACGGTTGGCTGTTCAAATCTTCCTAAGTTATTTTCAATAAGAAAGCCCATTTTGCTCATAAAGATGATTTTTTTTAAAAAATTCATATTTTATTTTGAAATAGCATTCTAATCATGTACATTTGAGTTTTTGAGAATTACCATTCGTGGTGATGGTATATACTTAACTGATTTCGTAAATATTTGTTAGAATAAAAGTATCTTATTTTGTTTTTGTTTTTATTATGGCAACTAATGAGGGTTATTCCCAATAGGCAACTGAAGAGGATACTTCCAGTTATCTAGTGAAGGATCACCTTTTCCAGCAAGAGACAGTTGTTACTAGTGAGCCTTATAGAAGCTCAAATATAAGGCCTTCTCCTTTTGAAGATCTAAGTGCCAGAAGAGTCTACATGCAAAGCCAAGCCAATCAGGTGGGAAGATAAATATTCTTTCAGCATATTACTCATATGTGTAAAAAATGGATGATACGTTAGGCAAGGACATTAAGACCATTTGCCCTTTACCAGATCCAATAAGCAAATAAAAGGCAAGAAAACTAGGGGAATAGGATTTATAATGAATCAAATTCAGAGTGAGACAACAAACATAGATTATAAAGGCATATATATGTGTCTTGTAATTGACCCTAAAATTTACTTTAAGGTTTTTGGTGGCAAAGGTGATGACAAGGGGAAAAGTGTTAGTTACATTTTCATTATCAGAAGGAAAAAGCATTACAGGCTTCTGGGAAGCCAAAGTGTCTCTAGCCTCACTCTACAAGAAACTTCAGATCAGAAATATAAAGGAAAATGTCCTCAGCAGACATATCTGTGGCAAATTTTGTAAGGTTTCTTTTTATAACTTAACCTCAAAACTGAAAATTATACTCCAAAATCACCTTATTGAAAGCATTTCCATTGGGCATTACATACACAACCTTCTAATGGTTCTAGCCAGAATAATGTAAAAAATGAAAGTGTGGCTATAGGATATAACTCTAGTTTGTGCCATTTACAGCTATTGGAAGACCATTCTTGATTCTAATTTGCTTAGAGATGTGAACAAATGTTTTTGTTGTTGTTAAATAAGCATCTGTAACTGTTACTTCTTGTGAGCTCATGAAGTTTAAACCATATTGAGAACTGTCTGAAAACTCAAAGATGTATTTATTAGTGTCCATTGGTATAGTGGCTATGCCTAAAGGCTGCCCGGTCATGCTTGTAATCCTAGCACTTGGAAGACCAAAGTGGGAGGATTGCTTGAGACCAAGCTGGACCACATAGCAGGACCATGTGTCTGCAAAAATTAGCTGGGCGTGGTGGCATGTGCCTGTAGACTCAGCTGTTCAGGAGGCTGAAATGGGAGGATTGTCTGAGCCCAGGAGGTTGAGGCTGCGGTGAGCTGTGATTGTGCCACGGCACTTCAGCCTGGGCAATAGAGTGAGACTCCAACTCAAAAAAAAAAAAAGAAAGGAAATCTTACAAATAACCACCAAATCATGTATATATCCTTTTATGCAACATTTCAAAAGCTTTATTTCTTTTGCTTTTACATTGTGTAAAATGTTAAAAGTGGTATGAGGTTTAGTAGATCAAAGTTTCTTTTTCTTATCTGGGTAGCCAGTTGATTATCACCATTTAGTGATAAGTTCTTTCCCACACTGCTACATTGCATTGTCAGCTTTGTCATGTGACTATTTATGTTTGAATCTACTTCTGATTTCTGTTCTGTTTCCTTGGCCTATTTGTCTGTTTTTCACCAGTATCACAGTTTTAATTACTGTTGCTTTATATTAACTTTTGGTCTGGGAGTTATTGTCCAACTTTGCCCTGTAAGATTTTCTTTGTTATTCTTGACCTATATAAATTTTAGAGTCAGTTTATCAGTTCCCAAAAACCTCCTTCCTAATCAAAATTGTATTACCTTCATAAATTAAGTTGTTAGAAATCAACATCTTTACAATGTAGAATCTTCTAATTCATGAAATGGTATATACTTCCATTTATTTACTTGTTCTTACATTTTTCTCAATTGTGTTTTGAAGTTTTCTGTATAGAAGTCACATATTTTTTAGATTTACTCTTACATATTGGATTTTTTTGTTATTGTAAGTACATTTTGCATATCGACTTTGTACCCAAAGACACTGTTTAATTAACTTATTAACACTGTACTTCAATCTGTAGATTCATCAAGTGTTGATTTCTTGTCTTGTTGTACTGGCTAGTATATGGGGGCATTGCAGGCATTCTTATTTTGCCCCTGATCTCATGGAAAGCTTTCAGTATTATTATGTATGAGTTTTAACATGTTTTTGTAGATGGTTAGGATGTCTTTCAGTTCCTACATAACTAAGTTTTTATCATCTACTTTTTCTGCAGTAATTGAGACAATTCTGTTGTTTTCCTTCTTTATTCTGTTTGGAAAATTGTAGTAATTGGTTTGCAGCCTTGCAATCTTGGATTAAAACTATCTTGGTTGCCACATGATATTCATTATACACACACATACATAAAGACATATGAGGTGGGACCCCAAAAAACCAGAATTATCTTTTTTCATTCTTTTTTTTTTTTTTTGGAGGATAGGCCCCTTGTAGTATAGGCTTCCTCTGCTAGTTAAGTGTTCTAGGAACCCGATAGCATCAGTGTACCAACTAACATTGTTGTAAGAGGCTTTGTTCAACTTCAGTGAATTTTTTTTGGAAACTCTTTCAACGCAATTGCCTGTTTCATGATGGATGATTTATGATACACTTGCCCACATTGTGCTGAGTGGTCAGCAGTTTTTGATAAAAAACGGCACGACCCCCAGATACCACCCTCCCTGACCTGATCTCTCCCCGAACAACTTTTTTTTTAAATTTCCTCACTTGCAAAAAGTTCTCAAAAAAAGACATTTGCCAATGTGGAAGAGGTGAAACAAAAAATGGCAGAAACACTAAGGCATCAAAATCGATGAGTTCAAAAACTGTTTTGACCAAGTAGAAAAAGCATCTTGATAGCTGTATTGCATCAAACAGAGGATACTTTGAAGGTGACAAGTTTGAACATGTAAGAATAAATACACAATTTTTAATAAATTGTTCCAGGTCCCCCCTCTTATATGCGCACATGAAATGGGTTGGATTTTTATCTAGGATTTTTATGTCTATATTTATAAAGGAGATTGGCATATATTTTTCCTTTCTTACATTTTGGTCGGGTATTGCTATCAAGGTATGCTATCTTTATAAAATAAGCTGAGCAGCATTACTTTTTGTGTGTGTGGAAGAGTTTAAGATGTTTTGTTACTTCTTTCTTTAAATGTTTTGTAGAATTCCCTGGCGAAGCCATCTGGGCTTGGATTTTTCTTTGTGAGATGGTTTTAAATTGCACATTGAATTTCTTTAACAGATACAATGCTATTCAGGTTTTCTAATTCTTTTTGTTTCAGCTATGACAAGTTGTGTTTTGCAATAACTTTGTTCATTTCATGAAAATTCTCCAATTTTTTGGCATAAATATGTCCCATTTTTCATAGTTGGTACTAAAAATATGTGCCTTTTCCCCCTGTATAGATGATTCTTGCTTAGGGGGGTCTATCAATTTTATTAGTTCATACAAAGATTTAACTTCTGAATTTTTAATTTTTGTTTGTTTTCTATTTCATTGATTTCTACTCCTAACTTCTGTTTTCCTACATTCTTAAATTTTAGTTTTGCTATTCTCTTCTTTAACTTCTTGTGAAAGCTTCATTCCTTGATTTTTTTTTTCATTCTTGTTTTTTCTTCTTCTAACCTATGTATTTAAGGCTACAAATTTCCACTTAAGCCCTGCTCTAAATATATTTCACAGGATTTTTTATTGTTTATCCTTTTTTTTTTTAAAGTCAGACAGGATCTCACTCTGTCACCTGGGCTGGAGTACACAGGCACAGTCATAGCTCACTGCAGCCTCAAATTCCTAGGCTTGAGCTATCCTGCTGCCTCAGCCTCCTGGACTACAGGGTGCATGACACCACACTTGAATAATTTAAAAATTTTTTGTAGAGATGGGGTCTTCCTGGGTTGCCTAGGCTGGTCTAGCACTACTGGGCTCAAGCCCTTCTCATCCCTTTTCCTCCTAAAATGCTAGGATTACAGGCATGAGCCACAGTACCTAACCTGTTTATTCATTTTTAATGGAAAATTTTAAACATTACTAAACATAGAATGAATAGTGGAGTAAACTGCCATATACTTCCTTGCTTTCAACACCTATCATTGGTGAAATGATATATTGACATATTTTTATTATTCAGAAATGGTTTGTTTCATTTCTAAACTGTTTTTAAAAGTTTTCTCTTTATTATTACAAATATGCAAAGCATAATTGACTCTGATTGGTTGATGACCTAGCATATATAGGTTGGTGTTCTGTGTACATATGAAAAGAATGTATAGTTTTAGTTGTTGGGTATAACATTCATTTTTGCTGGAATGATCCTTTTGTTATTATGACATACCCTTCTTTATCTCTAGTAATATTTATTGCCCAAAAATCTACTTTTTTGATGTTTGACTACAATGGTTTTATTCTGGCTAACATTTGCACCATAGGTATTTTTCTATCCTTTTCCTTCCAACATTTCTGTTTCTTTTATTTAAGATGTCTCTTTTAATCCATATATAGTTGAGTTTTGTTCTTGTCCCCCCCTTCCCTGGGGTCTTTGTCATTTAATTGAAATATTTTGTCCATTTACTTTTACCACAATTATTGATATAAATCTACCACCGTTTTTTAATTTATCCCATTTGTTCTGTTTCCTTATTTACTTAATTTTTCCCCCTTTAATCAAGTAATTGGTAATATAGTTGTTTAATATTTTTAGTGATTATCCTAGAGATTATAAATCCATCTTGACTCTTTAGAATCTACCCTGAATTAATATATATATTTTTACCACTTCTGGGATAATGGACATATTACAATGTCTTAACTCCGCTTACCTCTGTTTTACCTTGTATGTGATTATCATTGCAAATTTTAATTTTCTCTATATGAAATTTAAAACCTTTAAAATTTTTTAAAAATTTTAAGCAGTAAATATTCATTTAGATTTATCTACCTTTTAATGTATTTTTATGTTCTTCAGTGCCTTGTTTATTGCTGTATTTCCATGCTGTTGAGGAATCTCAGCTTTTTATCTGAAAAAAATATTTTATTTTCTTTATTTTTGAAGGATATTTTGCTTATCATTGAACTCTAAGTTATAATTTATTTTCTTTCATCAAGGTAAAACATGTAATATTATTTTCTTCTAGTTTTCATCATTTCTATTAAGAAGTATTATCTTTATTATTGGTTTTCAGATGTTTATTATATTATGCCTAAGTATTAGGTTATGTGTTTTGTTTGTGTGAAGAGGTCTCCTTGAATCTGTGACTTGATGCCTTTGGAGAGAGTTAGAAAGTTTTTGACCAGTAACTCTTTAAATATTGTTTCTGGATCTGAGGGTCAGGGAGGGGAAAGGCTAGAGATAAAATTTGGGAAATCATTGTCAAAGAATGGAAACTAAAGCTATGAGAGCAGTTTGAATTATTTTGAAAGACTATATGCTCAGATTATTTCGAAGGACTATTATATGTTTCAGTTTAAGACTAGAACACTGTGGAATTACAAAATACTGAGACAGCGAACTAAGAAAGAACAGTCATATAGATAGAAGAACTAGGCAAGGATAATGTCTCAGAAGCCTGGAGAGGAGAATTTAAAGGAGATGACGGAGTAGTTAATTAATGTTGTGCAGTAAAATGCTCCAAGAAAAATGGAATTCATCTCTAAAAAGGTAATTGGTGGTCTTACTACATTTTCAGTGGGATCAAAAGGTATGCAAGACAGGAGAGGAAGCAGAGATAGTGGTTTCCTAGGCACTCTTATCTAGAAGCTTGACTACAAAAACCTTCCTTAGAAAAAGATGGAATTAGAGGGACGCAGGATTGAAGAGTGAATATGTTCATAAGATGAAGACAGTGGAGAACTTTAGGACAGAGAGAGTAATTGATAAAGCTGACGCACAATGGAAACTATCAGTGGTAGAGGACTTGCACAAGAAGAGATAGTATTACTTAATTCTCCAAGGTAGAAGTGAGGTTTAGATAGAGCTATAGATTAATTATGAAGTAGACAAAAAAGTGAAGGAAATTCCAACTTGATTAATTCAGCATCATGGGCCCCGTAGTCTTGGATAAGCCTAAAATCTGACTATTTTCTTGTCCTCAAGACTTGAAAGTAGGTAAAGGGTAGAGAGAGAACAAAAAACTTATAAATCATCTGAGAGCTTTTTTTCCCAACAACTCTCAATATAGCCATACCATAGCAAATAAATATGATTTGACATATTCAAGCTATACACAGATTGTGAAAGGCTCCAGTCTCCCTTCAGTTTTATATTTCACTAAATCTGATAATTATGGTTTATTAATTTTTGTCATAGTTGGTGCCTACACTGTGGTGGATGCTGTTTATACTCATATAACCCATTTTATTCCTCACAGCAACAACGTTAACAAACTGTCTCATTGTAGTGATAAAAATGATCTGTAGTTTATGCATGTCATCTAAATTTATTATGAAATTTTATAAGAAATTGAAGAAAAACCATATTACAATATTGAAACAAGAGGGAAAAATATTAATTGCAAGCTAGTTTTACTTTGAGCAAAATAATAGCAAGAATAACAACTAAAAATAGTCTGCGCACCCTCTCAGAGATCTTGGGATACTAGAACCAACCCATCAGGAGTCATATTTGCCATAAACTTCTGGGCATTTTAGGAGATAAAGCAGTTGAATCTGGAGATAACCAATTTACCATTTTTTTTTCTTTTGAGTTGGAGTCTTACTCCATCACCCAGGCTAGAGTGTAGTGGCACACTCATGGCCACTCCAGCGTCAATCTGCTGGGCTCAGGCAGTCCTTCCGCCTCACCCTTCCTAGTAGCTGGAACCACAGGTGAGCACTGCCACACCCGGCTAATTTTTTATTTATTGTAGAGTCAAGGTCTCGCCAAATTGTCTGGGCTGGTCTCTGACTCATGAGCTCAGGCAGTCCACTCGCCTCTCCCAAAGTGCTAGGATTACAGGCTGAGCCACTGAGCCCGGCCTTCATACTTTTAAAAGCAAAATATGTTCCAACATCTTGAGTGGTGGACAGAAAAACTCATATCAGTGTTGGAGAGAGGGGAGGTATGCACATACTGAATAGTTGAGCAGGAAGATAAAACTTGGTGAATGCAACACAAAGTAATGATAGACTAATATTCCTCCTCCCAGACCTTGAGGATTTATTTGGCCTATCTCCTTCTTTAGCTGAGAGAACTATAAACTTAAAGATGTTCTTTTGATTGATGGGAGAAAAGAACTGAACTTTTTTTCCATAATGGTAATGATGGTAGCGATGGGGTGGTTGAATAATCTAGTCACCATGTCAAAAATACCGTGTCCAAAATAGTGCTAAATAACTACAGAGAGTGAAGTGAACAACATTTGGCAAGACAAATCTTAGCTTTGGAATCGCAGATGTGGTTTCTGGAACCCAGACTATTTGGGTCTGAATTGTAGCTTCTTTACTTACTAGTTATGTGGCCTTGGGCAAGTTACTTGGAGGTTTCCTTGTATCCTCATCTGTAAATTGGAATCCTCATCTGTAAATTCCTTTAGTATCCTCATCTGTAAATTGGAATAATATCAGCATCTACTTCCTAGAGTTGTTATGAAATGTGACTCATAAAGCACTTAGAAAAATATTTTGTTAAATAAATAAAACTTGTAATTTCTTATAATTGATACTTTTCTTTATCTTCAAGACTGATGTGACTTAGAGAAAAAAGGGTTATATTATATGAATTTGCATAACTAGATATTTACGTATTTGCTTATGTTAAAATATGTAAACTTCTCAGTTTAACAAATTAGAATGAAATGGTTTTTTCTCTTTTAAAGCTACAAGTAGACAACAACTATATGTTTAGTAAATAAATATTGTGGAAGTTTCTTAACAGGAATAAAGCACACATGCATTCAGCATGGTGGTGTTAGGTTTGTGTTCCAGTTGTCCATTTGCATGTGACCCAAAAGGCTCAGAGGATGTATCCTGTAGTAGAGAATCTGGCCCTCAGCTTGCAGATTAGAAACCTTACTTTGTTAGGATGCTAAGACTAAAGTCCTCTTTCAGAGATTCAAATAATTGAATTTAAGAAAATGAGTTAAGAAAATGAGTCTTAAGATTTTACCTTGTAAGCTAACAAGTTAACTTGCCAGTTTTATGAATGATGCCAGAAGACATAAGACAACTGGGTCGGAAACAAAGAACTATTATTCATAGCACAACAAGTGAGATGAGCTTCAAGGTTGTGCTGGTTCCTTTTGCTCCCCCAAGTCCACAGAGTGATGCTTAAGCATTGAATATACTCAGTGAGTTTGCATCACAGCATTAGAACCCTGAGTTTAGTGAAGCCAAGACTTTTATAATGGTCAATAAGCCTACCTGACTTTTGCTATAGGAGACATTGTTTTTGTTAAACTGGGCACTAAACAAACCTGTCTTTAAATGGGAGACACTCTATCTTTCAAGGGTTTCACTGTACAAACATCCTTGAAAAGATAGTCTGTCCACTCTGTAATGGGGCTGTTTGATTTTTTCCTTTTGGCACGCTTGAGTTCCTTACAGATCCTAGTTGTTAGACCTTTGTCAGATACACAGTTGGCAAATATTTTTTTCCAGTGAGTGGGCTGTGTTCCCAATCTCTTAATGGTTTCTTTTTCTTTGCAGAAGCTTGTCAGTTTGAGGAGGTCCCACTTGTCTCTTATGGCATGAGCACTGGGGTTTTCATCAGGAATTGGTTGCCAGTTCCAATTTCTGTAAGGGCGTCTCCTGCATTTTTTTCTAAGGTTCTTATAGTTTGAGGTTTTACATTTAGGTCTTTTGATCCATTTAGAGTTGACTTTTGTGTGTGGTGATAGGTAGGGGTCCTGTTTTAATCTTTTGCATGTGGTCAGCCAGTTTCCCCAGCATCATTTACTGAATAGGTTCTCCTTTCCCCAGTGTTTGGTGCTGGAGGCTTTGTCAAAGATGAGTTGGTTGAAAAATTGAGGTTCTACTTCTGGAATCTCTATCCTGTTCCATTGATCTGTATGCCTGTTCTTATACCAATACCAGGCTGTTTTGATTATTGTAGCTGTATAATAAAGTTTAAGGGCTGGGAGTGTGATACCTCCCACTATGTTTTGTTTTGTTTTGTCTTTGCTGAGGATTACTTTGGCTATTTGTGGTGTGAATAGGCACTTTTCAAAAGAAGACATACTAGCAGCCAACAGATACATGGAAAAAATGCTCAACCTCACTAATAATCAAAGAAATGCAAATTTAAACCACACTGACAAACCACCTAACTCCAGTCAGGATGGCCATCGTCAGTAAGTTGAAAAACACTTCAACACTGTTGGTGGGAGTGTAAATTAGTACAGCCTCTGTGAAAAATAGTTTGGTGATTCCTGAAAGGTCTAAAAATCGACCTTCTGTATGACCCTGCGATCCTGCTACTGGGAATATACTCAGAGGAACTCAAATCACTCTATGAAAAAGATGGCCTGCACATGTATGTTTATTGCAGCATTGTTCACAATAGCAAAATTATGGAACCAACCATGCTGCCCACTGAAAGAAGACTAGATAAAAAAATGTACATATACACGATGGAACATTACATAGCCATAAAGAAGGACAAAAGTATGAACTTTGCAGCAATTTGGATGGACTTAGGGTCTATAATACTGAGTGATCTATCACAGAAACAAAGAACTGAGTATCACATGTTCTTACTCACAAGTGGACCTTGAACAAATATCGTAATGCTGTAAGAAAAGAATTGTCAGTAGTGCGAAATTGCGAGGGGAGGGAAGGCGCAGCAGGATTGGCAGTAGTGGGATTCTGCCGGGGAGGAGTGGAGGGCACACCTCATCAAGAAGGGTACCTGCGTAATGAACATTTGTATACTTAACCCTGAATTATACCTCACATCTTTAAAATAAAAAATTTTTTAAAAAAGAAAAGATAGTCTGAAACAAAAGACAATGCCTATGCTCACTAGATCTGCAGAAATGAAACCCATGGAGAATTGTCACCTAGTACTAACTTAAGTTATGCCTTCCAGTGATGCTTAAATAAGCCTTGCCAATGTTCGGCTTTTACTCATGTTCTCTTCTTCCATGGGCTATGTAAATTCTTTGGATGGATAAGTACATTGTTTCTAAAAGCTAGTTACACTCAGTCGGGTTTTAGTTACAGTGAGAAGCCATTGTAGCTCTTCTACTCAATTTGTCTTACTTCCAGGTTTCTAGGGGTCATTTCACTATACACAAGTAAGGCATTATATATATCAATGAACTCATGATCAAATGTTTATAACATATTTAATACATAGGAAAGAATATATGCACTGGATACCTAAGAAACCACCAAACATCTTAAAAGAAGGAATACCCCCAATTTATCCCTTTACCTTGATCTTAGAGGTAACTAACCATTACCTTGAATTTTATTTGCTTAGTATTCTCATACTTTTCTTGATAGTTCTAGATCTTGTTTCTTTCCCTTCCGCCAGTGGATATTTTAATTGTTTCAAGTTTTTTATTGTTATTAGGTATACTGCTAGTGTATACTTTCTTGTTGCTATCTATTCATGTTCCAAGAGTTTCATTAGGGTATATAGGAGTATGCTTTTGACATTGGTGTGCTACAAAAGACTCTGGGACAGATAAAACTATAAGATTGATGTGTGCCATGTGTACAGAGGATACATATTGAGCATTTGAAACACTATAGTAATAACTGTGATTATCCCTTGACAAATTGGTTTTAACTGTATGCTCTCATATAACCTCATTACCTAGTAATAACATTTTCAGAGTCACCCCTCTGTGTTTTCTAGGTATAGATCCTTTTTGAGTTTTAGTGTGGCTAAATCTCCTAGATTGTGATTATTTTTCACTCTTTTTGGTGCTTTGGTGACCAGATATCCTAAATTTTAATGTAGTTTTGTTTATTATTCTTTCCCTTATGTTGTTTTTACAAACTCCTCCCTATCCTTATATTAAAGATTTTCTCCCTGCTGTTCTAAAAGTTTTAAAGTTTTGTCTGTAATCTACTTTAAACTGATTTCTCTTGATGGTAGGGATTATATTTTTTCACATAGATTACTAACTGTACTAGCACTGTTTATTGGATTTCTTCCCCCCTCCCCACTAATGTGCAGTGCCATATCTGTCATATCAAGTTTCCATATATGTTTGTGTCTGTTTCTGGTCTCATCTGATATACTGGTCTGTTTGCTATCCTTGCACTAGTGCCACACTGTCTTCTTTGCTCTAGAATTACTGTAACTGTATAATACATCTTAAAATCTATAGTGCAAATGTCTGACATTGTTTTTCCTTTTGGTTCCTTTTTTTGTGGCTGTTTGCTCTCCTAAAAAATTTAGTATCAGCTTGTCAAGTTTGATGAAAAACCCTTTTGTGGTTTATATTTGAATTGCACTGAATCTGTATTTTAGTTTAAGGGAGAATTTAGTCTTATTCATGATCATGATATACCTCTCCGTTTAACTCTTAATGTCTCTCACTAAAGCTTTGTATTTTCTTTGTGAAAATATATAGAACATTTTTATAGGATTTGTACCATTTTGGTTTTATTCCATTATAAGTGAAATCCTTTACATTGTTTATATATGACCAACTTTGAAGAAGCATCTCGGCTGTTTGAACTGATAAATTTACCTAAAGACTATAGTAGGAGTACCAAATTCCCAGGGTATTAAAAAGCAATAGTGAAATGGGATGTATTTTATGATATCTGTGTTTAATAAGCGTAAAAGGTCAACATTGTCCATGTGCTTTTTTACTTAGGGATTGTGTAAGAAAACTAATATTTGTAGACTCTGTTGACTCAGGTAGTTTTCAAAGTGTGCATGTGTTTAAACGGTATGTGTGACTTTTCTCTGAGACAGTAGTAATAAGTGAACAAGTAGACTTTTTACATTTTAAAATAGATCTCAATAATGTTTAACATACAGCTTGGGGTCATTGTGTTCTATCAGGAAAAATAATTGTTCTCTCTACTTACTTTTCTATAATGTTCTTCTGTTTGATTTTTGCTTAACTGAGTACTTAGCTCATTCTTTTTACCTCAAGTCCTTTTCCTTCATGAAGCCTTCCCAGACCATTTACTCAATGGTGATTTCTTCCCTATTAATTTCTGAATTCTTACATATTCTACCTATAAACATAGAAAGGTATTCGTAATGTATCATTAAATGCAAGATCCCATTTTAAATATCCACATATTCACTTTGTGTGTGTGTATAAATTTTTAGAAGAATACACTAAATTTTTTTTATTATATTAACTTCTAAGAGTGTATGAAGTAGAAAAAAGATTTTTATTTTATGGTTTTTATGCAGTTTGAAAATCTTGCCATGTTCATGTATTACTATTTATTTTCATGGTTACGGTTTTATTAAATGTATAACAGTGAGATTTAGATCAGAATCCTCCAGAAAAATAATCAGGAAGAAAACAGAATTGCCAAAACGACAGATAATAATTGAAGCTAGATGGTAGATATGTGGGGATTATTTACATTATTCTCTCCTTTTGTGTATATTTGAATTTTTTATTATAAAAATTTTAAAATTAAACATTAATACATTTTAGCTATGTGCAATTCAAAAAACTAATAAATGTATCAGGACACTAAATGTCCCTGTTATTTGTTTTAATTGAGATAAAATTCACATACCATAAAATTTTTAAAGTATATAATTCAGTGGTGTTTAGTAATTCACAAGATTGTACAACCATCATCAGTATCAAATTTCACATCACCCCACAAAAAATGCATAGCATTTGGCAGTCATTGCCCTTACTACCCTAATCCCCTGCAGCCACTGTTGTGACACATATAAGTACTTTTTATATTTTTTGTGCTTAAGTAATATTTCACTTTATGGGTCTACTACATGTTTATTCATTCATTAGTGGATAGGTATTTGGGTTGTTTTCACTTTTTTGACTGTTTATTACTTGCAGAAATATAAATGTGTAAGAAAAGGCCTTAGTGGGCTTTTTTGTTGTTTTTTCCTTAAGTGAGGGATGCTTTTTATCAAAACCATTTTGAAAAACTTCACTACCATTAGGTTATGAAGTTTGGGAATGCACATTGTATGTGGTTTCATTAAAAGTAAGAAAATCATTATTTTGTCACTCAGGTAGAAATTGTTTGTATTTTAGATAACATTTGGTCAGCCAGGCCTAGATATCCAGAGCAGAAGTATGGAATATGTACAGCGGCAAATATCCAAGGAATGTGGAAGCCTTAAGTCCCAAAATAGGGTAAGTAATGTTAGTTTATCTTCTGATATGGACTATAACTAATTAGTATATAGGTGAAATTTTCCAGTCCTTCTAAATCTCAGTATAGTTGGATTGTACTTGAAAATTGCTCATTTTATAAATTTGCTGTTTGTTTATAAACGCTGCTAAACTCCATCCAGTCTTCTCATTTGAGTCTGAGGTACTGCCACAGCTTTGTTTATCACTAGATAGGACCAAGTGAAATTGTATATTGTTAATTTAATAAGCTGCATTCATTATCTCACCTTTAGCTCAAACCTAGATTTTTTTTTTAGGCCCAATTCCAAATATCAGGGGAATTGAAGTTTGCCCCAATCTGGGTCAGGTGCTTGCTTGAAGACTAGTCACTGAGTCCAGGAACTAGAACTAGGAGATCAAATTGTCTATTAGAAGTCTACCTTTATGGGTGATGGAAAGGATCAAAAGACTTAATTTTGCTCCTTGGGCTCATTAGGGTTAGAGACAGAGTGGGGGAAGGGATTGTTGTACGTCATTTTTCAGAGACTTTCTGTGTAGCCAAGCTATAAACATATCTGTGCTTATATTAGTTTGCTACAGCTCTCATAACAAAATACCAAAGACTAGGTGTCCTAAACAACAGAAACTTACTTTCTCATAGTTCTGGAAGCTGGAAGTCTAAGATCAAGATTGGCAGATTTGTTTTTTTCTGAGACCTTTCTTGGCTTGCTGCATCCTCACTGTGTCTTTCCTTTGCACATACATTCCTGGTATCTTTGTGTGTTTACATTTCCTCTTTTAAGGACACCAGTCAGATTGGAGTAAGGTTTACCCTAAGGGCCACATTTTTACTTGGTCGCCTTTTTAAAGGCCTTATCTTCAAATACATTTACAGTTTGAGTTACTAGGGATTAATTCCTTAACATATGAATTTGAAGAGGACACAATTCAGCCCATAGCATTCTGCCCTCTGACCCCAAAATTCATGCCCTCCTTACATGCAAAACACGTTCACCCTCATCCCAGCAACCCAAAGTCTTAACCCATTCCAACATCAGCTCTAGGTCCCAAATCTCATCTAAATATCTCTCAATCAAGTGTGGGTAATACTTGAGGAATGATTCATCTTAAAGCAAAATTCTATTCCAGCTATGAACCTGTGAACCCAGACAAATTGCTGGTTACAAAATACAATGATAGGAAAGGCATAGGAATAGACATTCCCATTCCAAAAGTGAAAAAATGAAATGAAGATGAAGAAAGGGTCCCAGGCCAATTCCAAAACCTAAGAAAAATTCGACTAGGTTTTAAAACTTTTAGAAAGATTGTAAGATTTGTTTTTTAAAAAGGTTTTAGGATTAAGAATAATCCTCTTTGTCTTAATACTTTGCCCTCTGCTCCCACTACATCCACCCTAGGTATCAACATCACCCCCTAGGCTCTGGGCTGCTATAGCATGGCCTACCGAAACTGAGGAGATGACCCTTCCCTCTGGAGCTGAGAAAGAGACAGCCTGCCTTCAGGGTCATTCTTCTCTTGGCCCATCCTGTAGAATTCCAAAAGTCCAACACCTGTCCTTCATTTTGTTCTGCCTCTGTCCCCTTCAGTCCAAGTCGGCAGCATTTTAGATGATTGTCCAACCACACCCTAGGTTGTTCTCTCCAGAACATACTTTCTCATATTTTGCAGTATGGATGAATGGAGAATTTTTCAAATTTTTGAGTCACCTGTTTACTTGACGATTCCTTCTTCAATCTACCCCTTTTCTCCTGTATCTTACTATAAGCAGCAAGAAACTAGGCTACATCATCAAACACTGCTTTGAAATCTCTGTTAAACATCCAAGTTCATCACAAATTCTACCTTCCAAAAAACACTAGAACACAATTCAGTTAAGTTCTTTGCCACTTAATAACAAAGATTGTTTTTCTTCTGATGTCCAATACATGTTCCTCATTTCTATGAGACCTTACCAGAAGCACCTTTAAAGTTCCTATTCTACCAACAGTCTTCTCAAGGCTCTCTCTCAGATTGTCTTCCTTCTAATGTCCAATATATGTCCCTCATTTCCATCTGAAATCTTACCAGAAGCACCTTTAAAGTTCTTATTGCTGCCAACAGCCTTCTCAAGGCTCTTTCTAACACGGATCTCAAAACACTTTTAGCCTCTACCCATTACCGAGTTCCTAAGCCACTTTCACATTTTTAGATACTTGTTATAGTAGCACCTACTTATTTGCACCAAAATCTTTATCAGTCAGGGATTCTCCAGAGATACAGAACCAACAACGTGTGTAAGATAGGCAAATAGGATAGATAACATCGATTAGATAGAGTTTTATTTTAAGGATTTAACTCATGAGATAGTAGCAGTACAAATCTAAAATCTACAAGCTTGTCTTTAGTAGCTGTCATTGACTGAGCATACTCCCCTGCCTATGGCTTTTATGCATGGTTTAAATCCTTCTGAATAATCAACAAATTCAGGCTAATTTATTCATTCATTCAAGGTCATGGACTACTGTTGTCTTCCTTCTTTAGATCCACTGTATCAACAACATGATTCTTGGAACCAGGGAACAGTGCAGTCCAAGTTCAAACAATCTGCTGTCAGAATTTTTTCTTCTCAGGGGTAGATTAGTCTTAGTTCTCTTAAGACCTTCAGCTGATTGGATGAGATCCATCCATATCACTGAAGGTACAATACTTTGTTCATAGTCCATGATTGAAATGTTGATCTCATCCAAAAAACATGTCACAGAAATATGCAGAATAATAATTGAACAAATATCTGAGCACTGTGGCCCCACCAAAGTGACACATAAAAAAATTAACCATCATAGGACATGGTGATTCGTACCTGTAATCCTAGCACTTTGGGAACCTGAGGTAGGAGAATCACTTGAGCCTTAGGATTTCGAGACCAGCCTGGGCAACATAAATTTTACAAAAAAATTAGCGGAGGGTGATGGTGCATGCCTGTGGTCCCAGCTACTTGGGAGGCCGAGGCGAAAGGATTGCCTGTGCCTTGAATGTTGAGGCTGTGGTGAGCCATAATCATTCCACTGCACTCCAGCCTGGGTGATAGAATGAGAGACCGACTCAAAAAAACACAAAAATTACCATCATAGTCCTTATTGCAATTTTCATCTCTTTTCTTTTTAGGTCCCTTTGAAATCAATCAGACATGTCAGCTTTCAAGATGAGGATGAGATTGTCAGAATAAACCCTCGAGATATCTTAATACGTCGCTATGCAGACTACAGACATCCTGACATGTGGAAAAATGACTTGGAAAGAGAGGATACTGACTCCAATATTCACTTTTCTAAACCAGACAGTAAAAAATCAGACTATCTGTACTCTTGTGGGGATGAAACTAAGTTAAGTTCACCCAAAAACTCTGTGGTATTTAAGACACAGCCTTCATTAAAATTTAAGAAGTCAAAACGAAGAAAAGAGGATGGTGAACGTTCTCGCTGCGTATACTGCCAGGAAAGGTTTAATCATGAAGAAAATGGCAGGGGAAAATGTCAGGATGCTCCAGACCCTATTAAAAGATGCATATATCAAGTTAGTTGCATGCTCTGTGCAGAGAGCATGTTGTATCATTGTATGTCAGACTCAGAGGGAGATTTTTCTGATCCCTGTTCATGTGACACTAGTGATGACAAGTTCTGCTTACGATGGTTAGCCCTGGTAGCTCTGTCTTTCATTGTACCATGTATGTGCTGCTACGTCCCTTTGAGAATGTGCCATCGCTGTGGTGAGGCATGTGGTTGCTGTGGTGGGAAACATAAAGCTGCTGGATGAAATGATGCAGTGCCAAAATGAGTTTAAAATCTTCTTTTCCAGGAATTAGCTAACTTGGATTTGTGGAAGCTTTTGGCAAGCAATATGGAATCTTGCCTGGTATCATTGGGGCCACACGTGGAGGAAGCAGAACTCGTCAGATCTTGGCATTTCACAAATGCTAGCCATGCCTAACTTTTTCCCTTGAGTGCATGGCATGTTTTGTTACAGGTTGTAGAGTATTTGCAGAAGGAAACCATTTCTGGTTATTGGCTATAAAAGTCAGCATAAAATATGATCCAACTAAAAGGGATTAATTTTTGGCATTTTTGTATATTTATGCATTAGGTGATGGGACTTTTAAAAGTTGAATTTATTAGGACATGAACTAAAAATAAAAGTGCATTAGGGGCAGTTGATTTCAGTCTAAGAAAAGTTAACACTTGGGAACTGTAAGAAGTAAAACAAGTGCAACTAAATCACTTATTAGTTGTTTTTTGAAAGCAGTTTTATGTATAAATAACAAATGTTTATATTTAACTAAATGTAAGGTACGAATTATTACATATTAAATTTTTCTTCCCCTTCCTAGTTCTAAAGTAGATATGCATATATCTGCTGTCACATTCCATATATTTTGCATATTTAACTTGTCTAGTTAATGTTTTTATTCCATGTGAATGATTTGATATTTTCATCCTTATTTCTCTTTGGCTACAATTTATATTGAGTTATATCTGTACATTCTGGTAATCTAAAATCCTTAAAAATATTCTAATAGCCTTGAGTGACCAACTTTTTTTTAAAGCACAGGTGTAATTGTCTAATGTTCTGATGGGAACGTAACACTTATTTTTATATAAAAAGAGACTGAGTAAACATAGAAAAAAAGTGAGGTTTTTAGGGGGTTTTTTTTGTGGTATTCAACCAGCAAGTTGTTTTCTCTCAGAGTTTCCTCCTTCAAAAAATTATATTGCATTTACAAATGTTTTACAAGGCAAAAAGTTTAACTGGATAGTTAAGTGTCACTTTCCTTTTGAGATCTCCATTTATCATTCTGCTAAACCAGAATATGTTCAGCTGTGTTACTAATTTTCTAGCTTAATCCTCAGTGCTTATTATTTACATAACAATGATAACCTTTCTCAGTTGCATTTTATTTTATTTAAACTAGCCAAAAGCAAAATTATCTTACGTTAAAGTGTGTGCTAAACTATCCCGGGAAAGTATTTAATCCAGCATTGAATGAAATAATTTGTACATATAAATTTATTTCTTTTGCAAAGCATTATATTACTGGATGTTTAATTTACAATGTAGTTGGATAAATGTTCCAACAAACTGTTTAAAGTACGTTGAGGTCAAATTATCTGTGTGTGTGTGTGTGTGTGTGTGTGTGTGTGTGTGTTACATTAAAACTCTAACCAAGGAAAGGGTTCTTTAAGAACATTCCCTTAGAGGGATAAAGTTAAGAAGTGTGCCTTTTTTTAATGGCTTGAAGTTTCAGAGGTTATAAAAATTAAAATCACACTACCATTTGAAGCTCATTTTCTATGCAGGTTTTTAATGTCATTTGTGTATCATTCTTTTTATATATCACACTTACTTAAGCTTGTGTTGGCTTTCTTCTTTTGCCCCAGATCAAACTGAACAATGTATATAACACTATCTGTCTGTAAAATACTTTTTTTAAGAAAGCATTTATATTTATATGACAGCTTGAACTGACAACATTGTGTATATAGATCATCTTGAAGTATTATTTCACATTGAAAAGAAGAAAAAATATATTGATAACTATAGATGTTATGAAGAAGAAGGTATTTCTAGTTTTGTACTAAAAATCAATTGGATGTACTAAATCCAAAACGTGACACCGTAGCAGCGATTTTAAGTCTTATTTTTACTGTTTATATGTTTGAATGCTGCTACACCAGATGATCTTCATCCCTGAAGTTTTCAGCTAAACTTGGTTTCCTAGAATAGACTGTTAACTTTCAAATTTACTTTTTATTGGTGAAATGGAAATACTGGTTTTCCTTGTTTTCCTTGTGAATGAGTTTTCATATTTGTAAGTGCTGAGTTTATAATTCAGGTTTGAGCAAGGTGTGAATAACTGAAGAAAATAACTTGCTGGCTCTATAGGAAAATGCTGTGGAAATGAACTGTGTACATACTTCTGGGAAGAACAAATTTAATCATTTCTTTTGTTAAGCACTAATTCAGTATAGTGCAACTCCTGGTTCTGTACTGTATTTTATATGCAACATATATGCTTTAATATTTTAATGTTTGTGCATTAATATTTTCAATTTGTTTAACCACTTTGCTGCTAAGATTTTGCCGTCCCATTCCCATTTTTTCCTTTACAATTTTAAACAAGTTTCTTCATTAAAAACTATGGTGATTAAATGGTTTTTATTTCACCTTGGATCTTTATAGTTAACACACTCAGTTTCCAAATCAGTCTAGAAGACTAACTGATAATGTTATCTGAATCCCTGTGTAGAAATTTCCCCTTGAGTAAATGAGAATTCCTATGTGGAAATAGATGGATAGTTTAAATCTCTGGTTCTGAAACGTGTATAGATACATTCAGGAGCATTTCTCATTGTACAGATTTGGCACTGCCAGTTGGCTTTTCCTCTGAAACTTTATTTTTAATCTGATATTATAAGCATTATGGCTCAACAGAACTGCTTAAGTAATGGTAAATATTGAGAATGAAATCATCTAGATGGCATGACAAGAAAGACTGGTCTTATGGGCTGGTTTTTTTGAAAATTGATAATTCTTGACTTTGGTCTTATGGGTTTGTTTTGTCGAAAATTGATAATTCTTACATGGTAGTTCACCTGACTTGAAAGAGGAACCATTTGATTTCTGAAGTTATATATGGTATGGAACTTCAGCACCACCTACTGGGTGATTTCTAGATCAGAGACATGCGATGGCAGTAGGAATGTGACAGGGTTCATCACTGGTACCACTAAAGGGCTGTTTGTGTGGTAGCCACCTCCTACCAGGGAAACCCAGGAGTAAGAAACTTCTCAAAGGAACTGAAAAAATGATTCTTTTCCCTAATGTGTCTTCTTGGCTCGCTGAAAAAATTTAAACACTCTTTTCTTACATATCCTGTTTTCAAATGTTTATTGATATTTGGGACTGGCACTCAAGCTTAATGGATGTGCTGAGACATTTATAGAACAAGTTTCTTTAACCTCAGAGCCATTCCCAAAGTAGTGTTCTTATTTTTTTCCCTTCCATTGCCGGTCAGGTAGAATTTTTTAAAAATGAAACAAAACATAATTACCTGAATTTCATCATGACAACTTCAGAGAGAGTGTGTGTATGTTTCTGAGATGATTATGAACAGAGGAGGTTCAAATTTAAGGGAAAAACTTGAAGCTACCTATTTTTATTGGTTATTCAGCAGTGCCTAAAATAAGCTTTTGAAGTAGTACAAATGCACTTTTAATTCATGTGAATAGTGCCATCTGATATCTTGGGTAAGTCTTGCCTTTTCTTTTCTTTCTCCTCTCCCTTCCCCCCAATTGAATGGCTCAGAGATGTTTCTTATTATCCATTAAGTCTCCAGAGTACAGGAAACGTACTTTCCTCTAGACGGGCAATGTAAAGAAAGAATTGTAAGGCTACTTCTTTTGTTGAAACTTTAAACTTTAGGTTTTGTGATTACACTTGGAAATACGTGTTAAGATTGGGTTTTTAACTGAAGCCCAAAGGTGCATTAGCAAGTATAACATTTTTCTGCGTAAAACTTAGAAAACTTTACTTAGATGCAAGACACAGATTCTCTACCAAATATTATTCTCATTCTCGATTTGACCTCTGTGATCACATTTCTAAGTACAAGAGAAAGCACTAGAAACTTGCATTATTATTGCACTAAAAAAGAATTTGTAATATAATCGTGATGATAATAGCATCATAAGGTGTTTTGCGGCGAGACAAACATTTTTTTAAAAAAGGAAAACAACAACCTGAGGTGATTTATATAAACTAGGAAAAAAAAGGGCTTTATAGTATTAAGATACTGTTTGCCTAGCAGCCAGGTGGTTATAAAATTTTCATATGCTTTGGTACACTGATAAATGTTAGCCTTTGTTCCTGAAAGCCTCTTAAATTGCATAAGTTGTTAGTTTTGAAATTTTTCAAGAATAATCTAGTTGAAAAGCCTTTGTATTAAAAATACACTTAGAATTTTGTGAACGTTTCCAGTGTGTAGTGTCATTTGCTTTCTTTTCCTGACCTCAAAAGTGCCTCGCTTGTATATTATTTCCATGAAAAGCTTGACTGCATTCTTTCTGATGAGCAATGAAAAATTGTTTAACTCATGTCATAATGTATCTCCTCAGCTATAGTTAATTAGCTTGATAGTTTGAGTACATAATGTAAATATGCAAATATAAGTTTGTAACCATTTTTGTTACATCATATTCATGTAATTGGACATATCAGATGATAGCAGAATTTGTTTTAATGGTCCCCTCCCCTGAATTATCTGATTAAACCTTCACAAAATATAAAAGGACTTTTTCTTACCCTTCTAAAGCATCTCAAATTACCACATAAGAGGAGGAGAAAGTAGAGGTAAAAATAGAAGCTTTAGATCATAATTTCTTTTGTTCCATCCTTTAAAAGTTTATTTTTAACTGAAAGTTCATGTATGGTTTATCTTAATGACTTATTTATTCATCTTCGATTATATTCAGATTTTGGTTTTTTAGTCTGTTACCTAGTTTGTATGTTTATTGTTTTGGTAGCATGTTGCAGCTAAGTTTGGATTAATCCTCTTAAATTGATATGTGGCAGATGTTAACCCAAGGCTACTACTGATTTTTTTGTATTCTAGTCAGTTTCACAGTTTCACTTAACTTGCAGTATAAACAAAAATAACGAATAATCTAAATGAAAAATTATTACCAAAAAAATCAGTGTATTTCAACACCAGAATAACTTGGATCACTATATTAGAGTTGTGTTTATTTGAGAAATCAAGAGGTAACTATACCACGTGAGTTATGAATTGTCTTGTGCTTATTTACAGATTTTTCTGAAATTTGCCTTATATTCTTCACATCCATACCTACAAGTAAATAGAATAGTTTTTACATCAGAGAAAGTGGAACTAGGGTTCCAACTTGGCTGTCAATATAGTGTCATGCACATAGTGCTCCTTAAAGAAGAAAACATCTATACTAATACTATGAAAATAGTCAATTCCTTTAAAAGTAACTGCTCCAAGATTTGCAGTTTTAGTGAGATCTGAAATAATGGTTCAAAAAAATACATTCATAATAAAAGCCTAACAAAATCATGGTGGAAATGGTGTTTTCTTTTGCCTTTATTTTTATTATGTAATGCATTTTATACATAATGATTTTTAATCCTCAAGTAACTCTGTAAAGCTTATTCTTCCTCATTTTACGAAGGAAGAGATTTAGGCTTCAAGAGGCTAAAAACTATTCCCATGATCACATAAAAGGCATCAGGACCTGAAACAAATTCTGTCTGATTCCAAAGCATGGGCTTTTGTTGCCAGTGTAGTTTTGCCTTTTTGTTAACAGACGATACTGATATACTTGTTCTGTTAAAGTGAAATTCTATTTATATAAGATGGAGTAATTTTATAAAGGAATAATTTCTTAATTCCCACTCCCTTTTGTTTGATTTTTGGGCCCCCTATTTGTTTATCTCACTAAAGTAGTGTGCTACCTACAGTACAACATGAGAAACTTTTAAAATTGGGAGAATAAAATTGTGATAATGCTTCAAGATGTGTCAGTTGTGAGCTGAGGCAGTGGGAATCACTAAAAAAACAGAGCTCAGTGATATTGTTCATTTTGCTCAGTTGGTGGTGTTTCCTTGGAGAGATTCTTCTTCACCAAAGCAACAATATTTCCCCTTTAGGCAGTAGAAAACAATACTATGAAATAAGTCTTTTGTATGCCATACTCTATCCCTGCAAATGGTGAGCCATTCATATGTCAGTTATTCTACAAAGCCTGTTTTAGAACCAGAGTTGAATTTGTTAGGGCTATTTTTTAAATGGGTCAGAATGATGAAATTACTGTTCCCTCTTCCTTGAAACTTAAAAGTATTGATTCTGCTAACCTGGAAATAATTTATAATAACTAAGAGGTCAAGTGCAATTAGACAGGAGGAAATGATGGATTTTAGAATATTCAATATTGAAATGATCAAGAAAATTGCGGACAATAAAGTTTAAGGAGAAGTGTTTAACTTTCATTTCCATTACTAAATTTTGTATTCCCAAGTTGCAAGGCACCAATTTAAATGTGGGGTTTTTTTAAATGCTTCGTGATACAGATGATTTTTAACAGATTTTACTTGTCAAATATGAATTCTATTTTTTGTGCCCTCTATATGTTCTTCCCTCCTTTTTTCTGTTATAGGAGTAATGTTTCTCCAACGTCTCTAAATTTATGAGAGGAATTCATGGAAAACAATTTTTTTTTTTTTTTTTTTTGAGTCAAAGTCTCACTCTGTCACCCAGACTGGAGTACAGTGGGATGCTCATGGCCACCGCAGCCTCGACCTGCTGGACTCGGATTATCCTTCCACCCCAGCCTTCCAAGTGACTGGAACCACAATCATGTGCCACCACACCCAGCTAATATTTTGATTTACTGTAGAAATGAGTCCAACAGGAAGGATAACCGAGCCCAGGCTGGTCTCAAACCCCTGGACTCAGGCAAAATCCTCTCACCTCTGCCTCCAGAAATGCTGGGATTACAGGCATGAGCAAGTGCAGCAAGTTTAAATTTATGTCTTTCATTTTTAGAGGAAACCAGTGTTTCACTATCTCTTAGTATTTAAAAGAAAAAAATAGTATGAATTCATGAGCTCCCGACTAGTTAATAGATTTTGTTGAAGTATACACTAAAGTGCACACAGATAGCATGATACTCCAGAGTTCTAAAAAGACAATAAGAATCCAAGCCAGATTACTTTAATAAAATGATACAGTTGAATTTACTCAGGTTTTAAAGCTGGGAGGTATCTTAGAGATATCTAGAACAGCACCCTCATTTTTAAAATGTGGTAAATGAGGGCCGGGTTTGGTGACAGCCTGTAATCCCAGCACTTTGGGAGGCCAAGGCGAGAGGATTGCCCGAGTCCGGGGGCTCAAGACTAGCCTGGGCAACTTAGCGAGCCCTCATCTCTACAATAATCAAACAAAATTAGCTGGGCGTGGTAGTACGTGCCTGTAGACCCAGCTAGTTGGAAGGCTGAGGCAGAAGAATCACCCGAACCCAGCAGATCGATGCTGGGGTGTGGCAGTGGGTGTACTACTGCACTCCAGCCTGGGCAGCGATGGAGTGAGACTCCAACTCAAAAAAACACCAGTGAGAAATTTGACCTTGTTTTTATAAAGCTATCAATGTCTGATTTGATAGAAGCAGTCACAAGTCTTAGTGAGTTCTCAAGGTGCTGGTCAGAAATGTTTGTTCAATGGAACCAACCGTGCTGCCCATCAAAAGAGAACTAGATTTTTTTTAAAAATTGTGGTACATATACATGATGGAATATTTATTATGCAGCCACAAAAAAGGACAAAATCATGAACTTCACAGCAACCTGGATGGATTTAGAGTCTATAATACTGAGTGATGTATCACAGAAACAACTGAGTATCACATATTCTCACTCATAAGCGGACTTTGAACAATTATCATAATACTTTAAGAAAAGAATTGGCAGTAGTAAAAAACTGCCAGGGTGGGGGGACAGGATTGGTAGTAGTGGGAAACTGCTGGGGGTGGGGGGGAGGGGGGAAGGTGGGATTGGCAGTAGTGGGAATCTGCTGGGGGTGGGGCACACTTCATCTACTAGGGTTAGGGTTAGGATTTGGGATAAAAAGTTATGATCTTCAGCTTGAGGTATCCCCAGATTTAGACAAAATTTTAAAATGTCTTACAGTGGATTGTGGAATCAAATAATGGGAACAGTTTCAGAATGGTTCAGCACCTAGAACCAACTAGGAAATTAAAACAAAGTTGAACCATAGCATACAAACTTACAGAAATGATTGGACTGTTTATCTTTCCTCAAACCCATTATGTTTTCTAACTAAGCTTATTATTGTTTGTTGCGGTGGTTGTCTTCTGAGATCTTAGGTGAAAGAAAAGAGTCCATTACTGGAAACCTTTGGAATCATTACTGATAACATTATAAGTAAATCAATACTTTAATCATCAGGTGAGCCTACATTCAAAAGATTTTCTTTGCTTTTTCCAATTCACTTTTTGCTAAAGCAAGATCAAAAATAGCCTACGTATTTCTTCCCCTTTCATAAATCACATCTCCAGGCAAGACTGGCTATACTTAAAGAATGTTGGAGAGAGACAGTTTTATATACAGTAGTCCAAGAAAGGCATGTACATAACTGGAAGAACCATGCAGGTTAAAGAAGAGCAAATGCAAATACTGAATAGAATGGAGCTTGACCTTTTGAAGGAAGAGCATAATACTAGTATGGCTGGAGTGGTTGGTAAGGTCACTCATGAAGGAGGTGAGACAGCAGGTGCCAGATCTTGTGGAAACTTTGGAGGTCGTAGTAAGGAGTCCAGATTTTTTTCTGAGGGTGACAAATCCATGGGAAGGTTTTGAGCTGGGACATGTTGTAGTCTGGCTGTGTGGCCTTTTTATTAAAAAAAAAAAAAAAAAAGACACACAATGCTTGTTTTAGATCTTGTTGCCTGGTATTGTATCACCTCAGACTTTGTCCTAAGCATTCCACTGAAATGCTCTCAAAAAGGCTGACTCCACATTTCTAAATCTTGTAGGTGTTTTTTAGACTTTACCTTGCTCAGCAGCTTTTGACACTTTCTTCATTTGGTTTCCTTCTATTTTGCTGGTCTCTTCTCTTTCCAATCCCTGTAAGTTGGAATTTCTTGGGGGTGCAGTATAGATTCTCTCTTCCTAGCAATACTCCCTCTTAGAGGATCACATTCATTCTCGTAGTTAAATGTCAAACTTAATACTTGTGGTATCCACATTTAGGTCTTCTACTTGGCATGCCCAGCTGAATGTCTCCGGCAATTCCATTTTAATAAAGCCAAAGCCGAACTCGATTTTTTTCTCCAAACCTGCTTTACCTCAAATCTACCTTATTTTAAGAAATGATCATAATTCACCCTCTTGTTCAAAAAGTGAGTTTTTTTGCCTCATATGTCCAGTCCAGACAAGAGAATCAATTTACAAATAGAATTCATTCTCAACAATTCTCACCATGTACACCACAACCATGTCAGTCCAAGGGCCAGTGATCTCTTGCCTGCACTTCCATAACAACTTCCTGCTTCCACTCTTTCACCCCAGGGTCTTTTATTTTGAGAATGATTCATTATTTTATGTTCATGGAATATTTGTCTTTTCCATATCATGATTTCAAGATTAATATTGATTGTGATTTTTTTTCTTAATTTGATATTTGATATTGTTTTTAATCAGGAATAAATTGTTTATTCATAGTAGTTTTGTCTAATTCTTAAACTCACTTTTGTCTCCCAAGAAGTCATCTGATTCAGAAAATTCTTGAAGAAAATGGAATCAAGAGCAAGAACTCTGGAAAAATGATGTTCAAGACATGAGACCACCCTTGCTTAGCCCACTAAACTGCCTTCAGTAAGAAGCAGACTGAGAAAGCTGTGCAGCCTCCAAAGACCCACTTTAGATGTAGTTGCTGGGGATAATAAACAATGAATAGCCTCTTGTAGTAGGGTGAAAAATGGCCCCCAAAGATAACAGATCCTAATCCCTGGAGCCTATAAATGATACTTCATATCAGAAAAATAGCCTTTGCATGTGCGACCAAGGATCTTGAGATGGATAGATTTTCTAGCCTCATTTAAGTGTACCCTAGTATAATCACATCTGTCCTTATAAGAGAGAGGAAGTGAGTGAGAAGTGATACAGGAGAAAACAATGTAAAGACAGGACAGAGAGTTTTAAGATGCTGGCCTTGAAGACTGGAGGAATGTAGCCACAAATCAGGGATGCTGGTGGTCACCAAAACCTGGAAGAGGCACAGAACAGATTCTCCCCTACCTGGGGTTTCCAGAGGGAGCATAGTCCCCTGCTGATACCTTGATTTCAGCACAGGAATCCTAATTACAAACTTAAAGCCTCCAGGACTGGTGTAATTTTAAATTGTGGTAATTTGTTATAACAGCCATTGGAAACAAATACAGCTCCCAAAAGTCAGAGCACTGGGACACAGAGCAATGGGCAAGGGAATTTTTCTCAGCAGAATTGGGCTAACCAAGGATTTTTTCCACTTTTAGGGTAGGAGACCTTCCCAGTGTCTCCTGAGTGGAATTTTAGAATTGTTGTGAACTAATGATTGCTTTATATCTACTATCCTTCCCCTTTTTGAATGAGAGTTTTTTATTGCAGTTATCCTGTTCTTGCTTCAACAGTGTATATTGGATGTGGTAGAGTAATGAGCAAGTAGGCTGACTCTTAGCTCATAACACTGTGGAGAAGAACCGTCTATGTCTCCAGAGAGATACACATATGCAGGACATTAAGCTGGATGCAACAATAGGATGGTACTTCAGTTTGTCTCCCTTGGAAACACATTGAGTGTATTCTTTGTGTGATGCTACAGAAAAATTATTCAGACTATTCATGAAAATGGTAAGGCAGACTTTATTTAGTATTATTGCAATAGGCATGAGGACGATAGCAACGGGGGTTTTGCAGTCAAGGAAAAAGATTGGGCTGAACTCTGAATGCAACAAGGACAAATAAGAATTTATAGCCAAGAAGTAGAGTGGGGGCTAGTGGACAGATTATTACTAATGGAAACATGAGGGGTGAGGGGGATTCTGACTAAACCAATTTGACAGGATTCTTGCTTGAGGCAGGCCAGAAAGATGAGATACTAAGGGTGAGGAATGAGGAATTTGATCAGATATCAGAAGGGGGATTTTTGCTAAACTGTCTCAACCGAATTCTTACTCAAACCGGACTACGTGGAACCCAAGGTTGGAGCCTAGTCGAGAAGAGGGCTCAGAGGAGCCTGGCTCAACTGAAGGAGAGAGTCTTTATTAGTGAATGGAAAGAATTAAAAGAACAATTGATGACCCAATTAAGGCAAAGATCACTAATGCTTTCCCAGTGTCTATGTGTTTCTCTACATCTTCAAGCTTTCCCTAGGGACACATGTCACATCTGGAGTGAGGCAATTAAGAACAAGTATGCCTTTGTCTCTTTTGCCCTGCTGCAGAGATCTTGGAAGTCATGTATAGCTTCTGTAGCTACAAGATGGAGGAGGACAAGTGCATTGGACTTTGCCTGAATAAGACATAACCCCTTGTTATGTTAAGCTCGTGGTACTTTGGATTTTTGTGGGTTTTGTTTCGGCAACTTAATCTGGCCCTATCTTAATATAAGTGATAATAAGCATTCTCCTGAATTATTTTAGAACATTAATTCAGCTTTAACATGTGAAACCAAATTAGAAAGTGAATCTTTCTTTGTCAACTCTACTGGTAGACCAGTAATCTGTCCCCATTCTCATTCAATAGATTCTAAAGTTTTAAATAAAACTTTAAAAAGGATCTGCCTGAAGTAGCTGGAATTTGTTGACTGTCTTAGGTTGTTTATATGCCCTTGTCTAACCCTGAGTACTGGGAAGAAAAGAGCAAAATCTGAAGCTGGAGAGTCTATGTTTACTACCAAAACCTAGTACCAGCCTCTGCTATGAAATGAAAGGTAATCAAACATTACATTATGAAGATTTGTGTGTCATGCAAGAAGGCATAAACTTTATCCTGAAGATTGCAAAAATCCATGAAATAGGGTAGGTGTGTGTGATGGTCATATTTGCATTTCTGAGTTATTATTTCATTACATTATTCAACAAACATTTATTAAGAGCCTGGGATTCCAGAGTAAGCAAGACAAGCAAGTTGCCCACTTTCGCAGGGCTTTCCTTCTAGATAAAGGAGAAGGGTGTTCAATAAACAAATAAAATGAACTAGAGAGTTGAATATTTTACATATAAAATTAATATGTAGTTGAAACACAGAGCACCTGGGTGGCCAATGACAGTCTGAGAAGATGATTTCTGAGATGAGACCCGCATGTCAATAGCGAACCACCCATGTGAAAAGTAGAGGGAGGACCATCCAGGAACAGGAAACTATTCTGTGGTGGAGACGTGTGGTGCTCACTCATATCTGACTTGCTTCTCCTTTGTGGCACACAGGAGGATTGCACTTTCCCACCCCTGGAATTATGGAGAAGTAAGTTCTGGAAAATGGGTTATGAGAGGAAGGGATGTAAATAATTTCCAGGATGATGTAAGACCTACTAGTACTTTCTTCTTCATCCACAATCACAGATGAAGCTTCAGCCTGAGATGATGAAACCACAAGGCTGAGGCAGCCTGAATCACTGAGTCCCCTCATAGACAGTCATTGCCCTGGAAAGCTGCCTGGCCCTACTGGGTACTTTGTGGGATTTGGAGATGAGGCATCACAGTAGTGTAATCTTCCTTAGCCTGTCTAATGCAGGCTTCAGATAGAAGCAAGCAGTATGGGTGACAAGAAGAGACAGAAGATCAGAATAGGAGCAGAGTGATCTGGTCTCTCATCTCCTGCCATCATGTGACAGTCTCTTCCCAGAAATTCCATATTTCTGTGCCCTTTGCACACACTATTCCTTCTGCCTGTAATGTTTGTGGCTGCCTATCAAATTATATGTGCTCTTCAAACACCATCTCTTAAGTCAAGTTGTCCCCTGTATCCTCCAGTGGTCTCTCTTAGTATTTTATCTAGCACTTGTTCACATGCTAGTGAGCACCTATTTTTATGTGGTAAAATGTGCTTACCATCTGACTCGCTGAACTATAATCCCTTTGAGGACAGAAAACGTGGCTTTTTCATGTTTGTGTCACATCCTTAGACCTTGGCACAAAGACTAGCATTGATGAGTACTCAAGGAATATTTGTTGAATGAGAAACCAAGGTAGAGAGAGTCCTGAGGGTGAGGGATAAGATCTAAATCTGGGGAAAATCCTATGTAGAACCTCTCTCCCATCTTATTTACAACATTTTTCTGTAGAACAAATCAGATTAAAATAAATGTCAAAGGTAAGTTTGAAGGGTAAAGGAGTCACAAAATTCATCTTGAAGACCACTGTGGTCTTAGGAATTTTGAGGTTGACTTTATGTATACAAAACTAGGTTGGTTGGTTGATTTATTTATTTAGACACCACCCATCATCTCCTCTCCCTTTAGCTGTCTTCTTGTCCTCAAATTCCACAACCATTAAATTCCAGGCAACTACCCAATTTGCACACCTTCAGAGAACATCCTTGGGTCCCAGCCAGAGCAGGCATTTTTGATTCACCTACTCACTTAAACCCTTTGTTTGTCTCTACTGGAGTCCTGGGTACAGATTTCTGAGAGACGGCAGTTGTGGAGAATACCTAGTGAGGATCCATTCCCACCTAGGAAGGGCAAAGGTGAGGGGACTGAGCATTTTCCATCTTCTAATGCCCACAGCTCATTGTGTTGATCCATGCTCCAGTTACTGATTGATAAAGACTGCTTGTTAGGAGAACTGAGTTGTCATATTAGCACAATTGGGACATGCTGAGCCACCTTAGGTGAGTCTTAAAATTTCTGTTTATTACTTTTAAAACACTATGTGAAAGTGTTCTACATATAGTAAATATAGAGTAGCTACCAGAAATCATGAGTATTAACTGGATATGTGCTTGTTTTATTTCACTATAGTCCTGACTCTGCTTATAGCTAGCTCTTTGGGATTCAGCAAAATAAGTGATTTGAAAGTAACTGAGAGCTAATGTTCCCTTAAACCTCTGAGAGTCTAAGATTCATAATGGATTTAGCAGCTGCAGGATTTTGATGATGTGCCCAGAAACACACATCACAATTGCATCAAGATTGTGAATGCACCAATCTGTAAATAATGATGGGTAGGGGAGCTGAGGAAATTTTGGTGAGGATAAAATAAAATGTTGGATGTGAACATGCTTTGAAAATGTTTATGCATTTTATGCAAAGTCTTGCCCATATTGAAAAGTAAAACATCACATTCAGTCACTTCCTATCTCCTTAACAAAACTGGTGATTATTTTGTACTAATGGTAACCCCAAGAGGAGAGAAATAGCTGAAAATAGGTTCTATTGAGAGATACTATAAAGAATAGAATCTTCCTCGCATTACTCATGGTCTCCCACACCTCCCTTGCTCCACAAACCCGTGACTATCCTCACCATCTGAACAGACTACAAGCTACAAACCCAGAGTCCTTCTGGGCACACCCTCTCCTGCATTCCTGCCCCTGGACCACTGTTCAGCACTTCCCACTTAGTTCAAGCTGCCATCAGCTCTTGCTTGGACTGCTGCATCAGTCTGTTCCACCTACATCCATCAGTGCCCCAGCTCTCTGCCCTAAATTCCTTCTCTACACATCAAATCTGCCCCAGTCTTTCCCATGGCTTATCATTGGGCCCAGGACAAAAGCTAAACTCCTTAATGCTGCTAGGTGGACTCCACAGCCCCCTTAGCCTTCAGGGCTCCAGTTACTCTGACCTTCTTTCGGTCCATGCTCCCTCCCTTTTATGACCTTCGCTCATCCAGTTCCTAAGCCTGACAGCTCCCACTGCATCTTTCCTCCTCACTTCTACTCACCTTTCAAGCAGCTACAGCATCATTTTCTCAGGAAAGCTTTTACTGGGCTCTCTGACTAGTTGTGCCCTCTCATAACTCCATGCGTGCACTTGATATTTATCTGTGTGATTAATAAATCAGAAGCCATAATTCTCATAAGACCAGGCACTATCTTTATTTTTGTTCATCATTCGAACCTAGTACAGAAGGAGCTCAATAAATGTTTTTAAAAGAATGAATACTGTTAAGCTAGGTGTAAGTGTCCTAGGTCCAGAACTCCCCAAGTTATCAGATCTGTTTTCCTCAGTGGCAGTAGCCACCTAAAGGGATAAGGAGATCATCTGGTACCTGGAATTTCAGGTGTCAGAGTGTAGAGTGAATACTGAGAGGGGAGATGAGAAGTGCTGATGAATAGTAAGATGCCCTTGCTTCCCAGCTCCTGGTACCTGAAACTAGTTCAGCATGTCGGTGTGTCCAAGTGGAGATCCTGCATGGAGATCTTGCATTGGTCTCTAAGCTCTAAGTGTTCTCCCACCCCTGGAAACTGAAAGGAAGGAAATTCAAGTAGTCGTGGAATCATTAAAGTAATTATTTGAGAGTGACCAGAAAATCATGTGCCGGGCCTAAATTGCATCCATGTGAGTGAGGCAAAATCAGCACACTAAAATTGTGAAAAAGAGATTAAAGTTGATTTTTTTTTGCACCCTTAAGTCCTAAATAAGTCTTGTTTATTCAATGAAATGGTTACTTTGTGCATGGTATTTCTTCTCATTCTACCTCTACTCAAAAGATACTCTTATTCAATCTTTAAGCTTCATTCAGGACAATGGACCAACTCCTGCTTTCTTTGAGCTCTAGGGATGCCACTTTCTGGTTTTTCTTCAGACTCATTAGATGCTCCTCTTCCAACCCTTTTGCTAGCTCCTCCTTCTCTACTGAAGTGCTAAATGATGCCCTAGGGCTCAGACCTCAACCCTTTTATCTTCTCAGAGTAATTTCATCCAGAAACCTGGCTTTAATTATCATTTATTAACTGAAGAGCTCCCAAATTTATATCTCCAATTTTGACCTCTCCCTTGACTTCCAGACTTGCATAACCAAAGAAGCCTTAACACTCCCCCCTTGGGTGTGGTACTGATGACTTTCCAGTTTCCCCTCCAGATGCAGTCTCTATCTACCTCCTTTCTGTTCTCTGCCCAGGGAGGCTGGTCCATGTGGGCTGCATCATCAAGCTCTCTTGTCCCTTGGCTTCCAGATGGATTTGCCCCATGGGAGGCACTTGCCTCATGGGAGGGGAAGGCAGGAGAGAGTGAAGTTGGGCATGTGGTCCCTTTTCTTCTTTGCCTGCTCTCCATGGGTTAGATGTTTCCTTCTATTGAGGTCCGCCCTACCCAGCAGCTGCAGCTACTCTCTCTGACTTCTAGTAAGCCCACTCTTCCTTTTGTCCCTAAAGCCTGTAAGTGGTAGCTGTTCTGTGTTGTAGCTTGTCCTAGGGTGCTTCACCACCCCCTGTTGTTTTTTTTTAAAAACCAATGCTGTTATAATACTTCCTTCATTAAACTCCTTTCCATTAGCTAATTTGAGCGCATATATCTGTTTCCTGCCTGATCCTGTCAGATATGGACATCTATAGACATCTAAAATTGAACACAGCCAAAATAGAACTCATATCCTTCCTGAACATCCTAGTCCTCCCCCATCACAGGACACGGCACCAGCATGCACCCACTTTTGCACACCAAGAAACTAAGACTCGAATTCTGTTGTATCAGCATGTTTCTGGGACATCAGGATTTTTATTCAGTGGTTGTTCTTCTATGACTTTCCATCTGTAACAATGGCAATGTATTATTAGAACACGAATGCTGTTTAATTCATCTGCAATGAGAATTTCCTAACATTTCTCACTATACGTTGAACCCCACACTGACATAAACTTATTCCTCTTTGTGTCACTTTATAGCTTAGTATTTGAAATACAGTAGATGCCCAAAAAATATATGTTGAATTTATGAGTTAAGTAGCATTTGTTAGTTATTGATCTAGTTAATGAGATCCTTTTTGTTCTTGTGGATTTAAACTTTTAATAAAAAGCTAAAACTTGTATCTGATAGTGCTGTACATTTAGTACAATCTTAACTTATCTAGAGATAGTTCTTTCTCAGGCTTAGTATCCTATGACTTTTAGTTTGATTTCTTCTAAAGTGCAAGGGATGAGAATTAAGTAGGAATGTTTTTGGCTTTTGAGTTGTTTTTGAGCTGAATGAAGTTTACAAAACTACTGGGAGACTTTTCCATGAACAGCTGTTATGTGACCCTGTCGAAGGAAATGTGCATTTCTTTTTTTTAAAGGCAGAGTATAAACAATAAACATGCTGGGAGGTCAACTTGAGAAGAGGAAGAGGAAGACTGGGAATAGGAGAACTGAGACCAGGGAATATTTCACACTAGATTCGAAGGAGCTAAGCGTTTTTCCCGATGTCTTTAAAATAAGTTTTAGCCATTTTTGTAGAAGAGCTGATTGTGGCTGTTTATGAATATCATGTTGCTAGGTGACAACAAGGGATGAGCACCATGATAACCTATCATTCACTGATTTCCTGAACTAGCAGTGAGGGGACAGACCCGGGTGGAGACAGACTCCAGGAAGGAATACAGAGGCATTGGGATGAGAAGTATGTGGGGTGAATGAATCAGCTTTAGAAAAACCTTCATTTTTTCTCTCCGTTCTGGTAAAATGATCTGTTCAGGATCATAGGTCGAACCTTTCCTCTGCTTTCTCATTCGGGGCCCCTTGTTGCTAGCAGCCTTTTTTTCTATTATGACATTTGGTCTCCTCTGGGAAAAAAGCAGATCTGCTTCCTGCAGAAGCCAAGTCGGGAAGTCACCAGGGAGGAAGCCGAGGAGTCAGGCTCCCCATGCAACAAGTCTGAGAACAGGCATTTCTTCTAAGTCTCTCCACATCCAGCGTGGGAATGTGTGGGAGGTCGGGCGTCCGTGCTTGAGTGTAAGTCGGGGCGTCGAGAATGATGTTGTGTGTGATAAGGCTGTCTTCCAATCAGCTGGCTACCTGCCAGACGCCAGCTGTCTTAGCAGCTATTTAAATACATTTTTAGCTATTCGGAAATAATAGCGACTTGAGGCAAAGTCAGTCACCATTTTGAAATGCATCTATTGAAAACTAGGCTTCTAATGTTTATTTGCCCAAGCATGGATTTAGCTTGGGTATACACAGGTTCGCACAACGGGCTGGAATCAGTGAATGGCCACTGTGGGATCTTAACTAGCATCCTGACGGTATCAGGATTTACGAAGGCTGTGGAGCAGGATAGCATGTGGGCATGTGTTATGCAGGCTGTGTTTCCTGAAGCTACTCCCAGAGAGGCCAGAGTTTGAGTATAATCGCAAGGTAAGATGCTTTTAGCCTCATCCAAAGCACTTACTAGAAGAGGGAACCCCTTTTAACCCCGCCTATCAGTGAGTTGCGGTGAGTCTAATACACCTCCTAGTGGCCATGACTTTGTGCCCAGCTGTGGTCAGGGCTGGTGTCACTTTCTCTCAGGAGCTCTCACCTAGTTTCTGCTGCCGTTGTCTCCTCTGCTCTAAGGACATCCACTGAAGTTCTCCAAATCAGAGAGGAGATGGGCCTCAGTGATATTAGTTCTTGAATACCATCCCTGTCTAGAGGCCCACAGGTCACTTCTATGCAAAAAGAAAAAAGAAAAAATTCCTACCATGAATAGAAAACAGGTGATCCCTCTGGACCATTGAGGAAAGCTTGTCCCTTTTTCCTGCTGAAAATACCACTGCCCACCAAGGCAAATGGCTTCTGACCCCACTCGGCCACTCAGTCTGGTTGGTGCCAGTGCAAATCATATGTGATGACTGTGATTAATTGAGACCAGATGCTAGCTTAAAAAAAATGTTTTATTATGGAAAAATTCAAACTTATAGAAAGTAGATGGAATAAGAAGAATTAGATAAAGCACTTAATATGCGAATCACTCATCTTCAACAGGTTGACTCATGGCTCATCTTATTTCTATATACTTTAACTCCACCCCTTTTACCAAGTATTCTAAAGAAAATTCTAAAAGGTTTGCATTGAATCCATATATTTCCTTGGGAAATATTTCAGTATGTATCTATAAAAGATAAAACTTCTATAAAATATAAACAATACTATTATCATATCCCCAAACAAATAGTAATTCTTTAATATCAACAAATATCCAAGTTGAAGTTCATATTTTCTTGTCTGTCTCATAATTTTTTAAACAATTTGCTTGTTTGAGTCAGAATCCACATAAAGTCCATACACTGTGATTAATTGATACGTGTTTTAACTCTTTGTAAATCTATTTTATTTTTCTGCCTTTCAAATTTTTGTTGAAGAAACCGTCATTCAATCTGTAGTTCCCACAGTCTGGATTTTGCTGATTGCATCTCTGTGATAATTTAACATTGTCTTGCGTGTGCTTTTCAAAACTTAAAATCTATAGTCTTGGTCAGATGCAGGTTTGTATTTTCTGGACTAGATGACCTCAGAGGTGGTGGGGTGTATTTTTTACAGGAGACGCATAATGGGTGGTTATTTTTCTTTTTGTGTTATTATCAGCCATAATGTTTACTGTCTGGTTCCATTCATATATTAGGGGCTACTAATAGTGATCTTCTAATTTTTTAAATTTCTTCTTTATTTATAAACTGGGATACTTCTGAAAGGAGAAAGTTTTCTCAGCAACTATTTAATTACCCTGAGGTTTAGATTATATAGGAAAAGCAGAATAACTGCTTGATTATTTCCCTTCATTTACCTGCTTTCAAAATAGGTGAGTCCTTCCAAGGCAACCAGTGAGATTTGAGAATTTTTTAAAAATCCATAAACTCATGGGTCAAAGCCTCATATTTGATGTGTTTCAATTTGGTACAGTTGCTGAAGTGTCCTGTCTTTGGTCAGTGGGAACTCATTGAATTTGGCTTTCCCAATATTGCCTTTCTGTTGTTGTTATACTTTCACTTTTGTATTCATTCATTGTCTTTCCCCTACTGGTTTTTAACGCCTATTTCTACATCTCTTGCTGTTATTCCATAGGGTGAAACTTTCCTTTTTCTACATTTGTTTATTATTCATTTCATTACACACATGTGGACTCACAGCTTTTGCAAGGGTTATGAGACATTATTATTATCATTCATTGCTACTTGGTTGTCCCAGATTTGGTCAGCGTGAATCCCTTCCACCTGGTTTTTCTGTGCCTTTTGACATGTGCCTATTACCCTTGAGCAATTCCTCACTTTCGATGTTTGCTTGAGTCTTGATACATTTTAACTTTTTATAATAGATTTTTGTATATTTTATGACAGTAAATGATCAATTAGACCAGTATCTACATATATTTTATGCATTCATGACATACCTTACATATTATTCAATCTTTTGTCTATGCAGCTTGTCTATGAGTTTTTTCAAATGGTTGCAAATCTCCAAAAAAAATTTTCAATATATTTATTGAGAAAAATCTGAATATAAGTAGACCCACACAGTTCAAACCCATGTTGTTCAAGAGCCAACTGTATTTCATTATTGAAACAGTCTGGGAAATACAATACAATTTGATGTATCAGGACCATCTTCCTTTTATCTAATTTCAGGGGTCAGCAACCCTTTTGTAAAGGGCCAGATAGTAAATATTTGGGGACTTGAGGGACACTTATAGTATCTGGTCATAACTACTTAACTTTGCCTTCCCTTCTCACTTCTCTACTTCTTCCACTCGGCCATTCCCGAGACAACAAAACCAACTCCTTCCTTCTCCTCCTCAGCCTACTGAATGTGAAGAAGATGACGACCTCTGTAATGATCCATTTTCACTTAATGAAGAGTAATTACGTTTCCTTTACCTTTTTCTTGATAACATTTTCTTTTCTCTAGCTTACCTTATTGTCAGAATACAGTATATAATCCATATAACATACAAAATATGTGTTAATCAATGATGTTATTGGGAGACTTCTGGTCAAGAGTAGGCTATTAGTAGTTAAGTTTTGGGGGGAGTCAAAAGTTATACTCCGAATTTTGACTGCATAAGAGGCTGGTGCTTCTAACTACTGCATCGTTCAAGGGTCATTTGTATACAAAAATCTACATTTTCTGTAAGTCTCTATGTAAAACTGTATTAGAGAATATTATTTCAATAGTAAATGACTTTTAAAATTAACAAACACCAATGTCCATAGAAAGCTTGTATAACATGTAACCACTGAATGGAGTGGATCCTTTGACCAGAAAAAATGAATAAGAGATTCTGGAATCACAAATATAGAACCATATATGAAACTCAGTCTCCTCATAATTCTAAGGCAAGCTATTGCTCCAAAAATGAATGAACCCAGAAATTTTTGGAGGTCAACCAGATGTCATTAATTAGATTTGTTTTATACAAAAAAAATTTTTTTAAAGAAGGTACATAAGTGGCCAATGAACATATGAAAAAATGCTCTACATCACTAATCATCAGAGAAATGCAAATCAAAACCACAATGTGATACTATCTCACATCACTTAGAATGGCTACTATCAAAAAGACAAAAAACAACAGTTGTTGGCAAGGCTATGGAGAAAAAGGAATATAACTATACTGTTAGTTCAGTCCTGTGGAAAGTAGTTTGTGGAGATTTCTCAAAGGATTAAAAACAGACTTACCATTCAACCCAGCAATCTCACTACTGGGTATATACCCACAGGAGCATAAATTGTTCTACCAAAAAGATACTTTTTCAAAAAACCAATATAAAGAATGAAAAAGAAGACATCAAATCCTCTAGGTTTTAAGAAGATAAGAGAATATTGTAAAAAATTTTATTCCAATAAAATTGATAACTTAGAGAATTAACAAATTTCTTTGACAAACTACAAACTACCAAAGCTCAGTCAAGAAAAAAATCTGCATATCAGTGCATCTATTAGAGAAATTCAATTCATAATAAAAATCTTCTAATAAAAAAATCTGTAAGCTTCACTAGTAAATTTAGCAAATTTTTAAAGAAGAATAATGTCGTTTTTTACACAAATGCTTCCAAAAAATTGAAGGCTAGTATTACTATAATACAAAAACTAGATTGATATTTGCAAGAAAGAAAGTCAGAGACCAATATTTCTCATGAAGACAGATGCAAAAATGTTTAATAAGATTTTAATGATAAAATCCAGCATTGTCTAAATGATAAAAGAAAATAAATATCATACCTCACAGAAGTTTGCTAGTTACCTATGGCAAAGTATTTAAATCTGTTGACTCTGTAGCTCAATGTCTATCATCAGTTATGGAAAATACTGTCATTATCTTTTCAAATATTTCTTCTGCCCCGTTTTTTTCTCTACTTTTCTTCTGACTCTTATTATAGATTTTTATTTTATTTTTACCACATATACTGTGTCTCTTTTCTTTATTTTCTGTCTTTTTATTTCTTTGTGCTTCAGTCTAAATATTTTCTTCTGACCTACTTCTAGCTTACAAATTTTTTAAAGCTGTGTTTAATTGATGTTAAATCTACTCATTGAAGTCTCAATTTCATTTCTGACTTTTTCACCTTTAACTTTTTTTTTTTTTGAGTTGGATTCTCACTCCATCGCCCAGACTGGAGTACAGGGGCACACTCACGGCCACCCCAGCGTCGACCTGCTGGGCTCTGGCGATCCTTCTGTCTCAGCCTTCCAAGTAGCCGGAACTACAGGCATGCACCAGTACACCTGACTACTTTCTTTTGTTTTTGTTTTATTGTAGAGACAAAGCCTTGCCAAGTTTCCCAGGCTGGTCTCAAACCCACGGGCTCAGGCAATCCACTCGCCTTGGCCTCCCAAAGTGCTGGGATTACAGGCTGAGCCACTGAGCCTGGCCAGCTTTAACTTTCTTATTTGATTATTTTTATACTTTCCAATTCCTTGTCAACATTCTTAGACTTGTCTTAATTACTTAAACATACTAAAATATATTTTAAGCCTATATCTGACAAGTTCATTTTCTGATCTCTTGTGCATTAGCATCTATCATGTGTTTTTTTCTCTTGATTTTCAATTGTGCCTTGCTTTCTTGTAGCCTGATTACTTTTTCCTGAGATCTTAACATTGAAGAAATATTCCAAAGCTCTGGATTATATTATCTTCCTCCAAGAAGTTTTACTTCTGCTTAGGCAGGTATTTAGGCCAGGAAGGCTAGCAATTACTGATCATCTTCATTCAAATAGGAAACAAAATGCTTTGAACCAGGGCTTCAGTCCTTGAGAGGGATGATTTGCCTCTAATTCACCTTGTTCCTAGGGTTAGTTTCTGAAATATTTTCCAGGGCTTTTCCTGAGTTTTCCTCCAGTCTTGTTAATCTGTTGAAAGCTTTTTTAGCCTTACAGCCATTACTTTTTAGATTGTCAATTGCCTAGAAGGAAAAAGCAACTCTAACTGCTGCGCTCATCTGTCTGGGCTTTACTGTTCTCTTGGATCTTGGTCCACAATTCCTCACTACCTCAGTAGCTCTTTAATACCTTCAAACAATCTTTAAAAAAAAATTTTTTTTGTTTAATTTTTTAAAATTGTTTTAAATGGGAAAATCCTTCTGAAATAACCTAGTCCACCAAACTAGAAGCAAAATTGCATTGAAAGGGAAAGATGAAGTATGAGCTTTTGTTTATGAAAGATCAAGTGTGCCACATTTGCTGTTTTCTCTGATGCCATATCGTTATTGATAGTATTGTTCCCCAGCAGATTTTTTAAAAATAAGCATTCTTGCTCTATTCTTTTAAGGTAAGGTGAAGTTTAACAGCAAGAAAGACACCACTTTTCAAAATAAATATGTGCTATAGAAAGAGATTTTTGAAAAGGAGCATTTGTAAAGTGTTTATATCATTTAAAGATTTTTGCAGTTGCACATGATATCTGGTTTATACTTGAAAAGCCCCTTATCTGCAAAATAGTTAAAAATTAGGAATCATAGTTTTCTAACCTTTTTAAACTTTTCTAGCTGAAAAATTTGTATTAAGAGTTGAAGCAATTTGTTAAAAATGCAAAAGTGCAACATCGAATTTTTTGACCCAAAATAGCAGAAATGGAAATTTATGAACTAAATTACCCCACCCCAAAACCCTTTGTGTAACTGGTAGGTGGGATTTAAAAAATAAGAACCGTAGTTTAATAAACATAGCCAATGATAAACTTTTTTCATTTGGATTTAGATCTTTGTGAATTTTTTCTAATTATGACCGCCATTAACATCTAGTATAAAAATAAGCTAAATTTAGGATATTTGAAGCATATTCAGTAACTTGCTCATTTTACTAACATCTTAATGACATAAAAAGTGATTCTGTGCTATTTAAAAAATATTGTTATTTCATCATTTTTGTTGCACACAACGCATAAATATTATAGTATATATAATTTATAAATAAACTTACATGTATTAGGAGTAATGCTCAAAAATATTTGCTGACAGTATATGATAAAGAAAATTTGGGTGCTACTTCATTAGGAAATATATCAGATGCAGAATATACTAAAAAAAAAATCAATGTTTATATTTCAAAGTTAAAAAAAAAAACAAAAACAGCTGGGTTAGCACTCCCTCGAATTGCAGAGCCAGGCGGAAGTTGGAGTTTCTGCTTCAAATTCCTTCTCTTCTTTTTCAAATAGGCACTATGGTTTCCACAAAGCTCTCCTGAGGCCAGAGACATTTCCAGCTGTCTTGTAGTAGTTAGGAGCACAACTTGTGGGTCCTGGTGAAGTTGTGCGAACTCAGGGAAGTTACATAAATTTTACACACCTTAGTTTTCTCATCTATAGAAAGGGCTAATAATAGAATTGTATTTATTTATTTCTGCCAGCTGACATCTGAACACTCCTCCTGTTTATAGCTGTTGTTCCCTTGGTCATTCTGGGAATCTCTATGGAAGCCAAAGAGTCCAGACATTCCCTGCCCCCAGCAGATAGAACACAATTGGCTATGTTAGAACTGAACAACCTAGTGTTGGCAACGCCAATGAGGGGTCCTAGCCAGAGCATTTATGTTGTGTCACCTTCCTGGTCTTGACTATTTCCCCTTTTTGTCAATTCTGTGAGCCAATCAACAGTCTTCAAGTAAAACCCTTTTTTGGCTAAGTTAGCAGGAGTCACTTCTTATGTTTACATTCAAGGACCTTCAGAGGGACAAGATCTCACTGTGATTTTGTTGCTATTCATTCTATTTTTTAAATGATCATACAGAAATAAGTCAAATACATTTTTGGTGTTCAGTGGTATAAATTTCAACATCTTTGCGGATTCATATACCACCACAATCAGGATACAGAACAACAGTTCCATACTTGGCAAAACTCCCTCCTGCTGTCTTTGTATAGTCATGTCTGCCCACTCACCCATATGTGCACCACCCAGTGGTCAGCCTGTGACATGGGTAGCGGTCTACCACTGGTTCAGTTCCACACATGCAGAACTAAAGATAAGGCTCAGTAGTTCACAAACAACTTTATGGAGTCACTTTCACGAGTTCGTTCCTCCCTGAAATTTTCCAATAACTTCTGATTCTCAGGTTTTCCTCTTTATGCCTTTGACCAGAATGCTAAGGTACTACTTGCCCGACTGCCGTCCATGGGACCAAATGGTAGAAGGTTGAAGACAGAGGGAAAAAAAGCAACAGAGTTTGCTCCATCTTCTTGGGAGCATAGCTTCATGCACGGGAGAGAAAAGCTCCCTTCTGTCGCGGTTTTGGCTCCTGTTGAATTGTGACTGCTACCGCCATTGCCATGGAATTGTGGGATGCAAGAAAATGGGGAGAAGGGAAAAAAGGGAGGGGGACTTCTGAATCATCTTGGAGTTTTAGAAGTTCTCTTTTCTCCTTCCGAGCCAGATCTAGAGGGTTGGTCTTGGCTCTCTCTCTCTCTCTCTCTCTCTCTCTCTCTCTCTCTCTCTCTCTCTCTCTCTCTCTCTCTCTCTCTCTCTCTCTCCATACCAATACTCACTCCCCAGTTAAAGACTGCATTAAGTTTAGGCCAGGGAATACCAGAGAAGATAAAAACGGCAAGCACCACCAGTTTGGTGGTCCACTTCAATCAGCCTGCTACCATTTATGTTCCAGAGTTCTCAAGTAGCTGTCCCATACACTCTGTCTAGGATTTATAGTTGCATTTACTGGGAGAGATTTTGGGATTTTGAAAGGTCCAAAGTGATAGTGCATGTATTATATAAGAATGTCTGATACAAATGGAAAGATCATTAAATAGTAGATATTATCTTTACTAACTCATTTATTTTTGTTAATTAACATCAATTTTTTCTAAATTATTTAAAACCAAAAGACTGACTTAAAAATAATTATGCCTGGGCTCATCTATGATACTATCTCCTTTTGAAAGGAGTTTCCCAGCTGGGCTCGGTGGCTCAGCTTGTAATCCCGCACCTTTGGGAGGCTGAGGTGAGCGTATTGCCTGAGCCCGCATGTTCGAGACCCACCTGGGCAACTTGGCAAGACCTCATCTCTACAATAAATCAACAAATTAGCTGGGCGTGATAGCATGCACCTGTAGTTCCAGCTACTTGGAAGGCTGAGGCAGAAGGATTGCCAGAGTCCATCAGGTCGAGGTTGCGGTGGCCTGGAGTGGCCACTGAACTCCAGTCTGGGTGACAGAGTGAGACTCCAACTCAAAACAGGAACTCAAAACAGGAACTCCAACTGGTGTTCCTGTGTTGGGTGCATACATGTTTAGGATGGATATTTCTTGTTGATGGATTGACCCTTTTATCATTATGTAGTGTCCTTTTTGTATATTTTTAAATTTTTGATAGCTTAAAGGCTGTTTTGTCTGATATTAAGATTGTGACTCCTGCCTTCTTTTGTGATCTATTTGCCTGGAAACTCATTTTTCATCCTTTAACTTTGAGTCTGTGTGCATTCCTTGTGGTAAGATGAGTTTCCTGGATGCAGCAAATAATTGGGTCATGGTTTCTTATCCAGTTTGCCATTCTGCATCTTTTCGGTGGTGTATTTTATCCATTCACATTCAGGCTAACTATTGAAATGTGATTTTTTATCCCTGTCATAAGGTTTTTATAGAGTTTTTTTATTTGTTTGCTTGTTTTCTTTTAGCTTTGGTGTTGATGTATGTGTATGTTTTCAAGTTTCTTGTTGCGTTGTATTCTCCGTTGATTCTGTGCTCTACTTTTCTCTTGGAAAGTGTGTGATCATTCTTTTTTTTTTTCTTTCTTCTTTGCTTAATTCCTTTTTAAGTGTCTCCTGTACAGCTGGTCTAGAAGTTGCATAATCTCTTAGGGATTAGATGCCTGGGAAGGATTTTAATTCTCCATCACTGATGAAGCTGAGCTTGGCTGGGTAGGAAATTCTTGGTTGAAATTGTTTATCTTTGAGGACTTTGAATATTGGACTCTAGTCCCTTCTTGCTTATAGTGTTTCTGCCAATAGGTCTGCTACTATTCTGATTGGTTTTCCCTGGTAGGTAGTCTGACCTTTCTCTCTTATTGCCTTTAGGGTTTTTTCTTTTGTGCCTACTTTGTGAATATTATGTTTCTAGGGGTTGGTATTCTCATTTGATGTCTTGTGGAAGTTCTCTGTAGCTCTTGTGCTTGGTTGGTCACATCTCTGGTGAGATAGGGAAAGTTTTATTGGATTATCTCCTGGAATACTTGCTCCAAGTTGTTCTCCATTTCCTTTTCTTCTTCTAGGATACCAATCAGGCATAGGTTCGGCCTCTTGATATAATCATTAAAAAATCTTATCTGCAAAATATACTAAAAGAGAATGAAGAGACACGCTTTGGACTGGGAGGAAATACTTGCAAAAGACATAGCTGATAAAGGATTATTATCCAAAATATAAAAATAATTCTTAAAAGGCAACACTAAGAAAAACAACCCAGTTAAAAAATGGGCCAAAGATCTTTTTTTTTTTTTTTTTAGTTGGAGTTTCATTCTGTCATCCAGGCTGGAGTGCAGCGGCGTGCTGCTCAGGTCACTGCAGTCTTGACCTGCTGGGCCCAGGTAATCCTTTCCCCTCAGCCTTCCAAGTAGCTGGAACTACAGGTGCGCACTACCATGCTGGGCTTCTTTTTTTAAATTTTTTGTAGAGACAAGGTCTCACCCAGTTGCCCAGCCTGGTCTCAAACCCCTGAACTCAGGCAATCCTCTTGCCTTGGGGCCAAAGATTTTAACAGATATCTCACCAAAAAAGACATACAAATGGCAAACAAGCATATGAAAAGATGCTCCATATCATATGTCATCCAGGAAATGCAGATTAAAATAACAATAAGATACCACTACACACATATTAGAGTGGTCAAAATTCAGAACACTGATGACACCAAATGCTGGTGAGGTTGTGGAGCAATAGAAACTCTGATTTATTGCTGGTAAGAAAGCAAAATTGTGCAGCCACTTTGAAAGACAGTTTGGTGATTTCTCACAAAATTAAACATAAACATATTCTTACCATATAATTCAGCAACCACACTCTTTGGTATTTATCCAAAGGAGGTGAGAACTTATCTTCACACAAAAATCTGCACAGAAATGTTTATAGTAGCTCTATTCATAATTTCCAAAACTTGGAGGCAGCCAAGATGCCCCTCAGTAGGTGAATGGACAAATAAACTGTGGTACCTCCAGACAACGAGATATTATTCAGAGCTAAAAAGAAATGAGCTACCAAGTCCTGAAAAGACATGGAGGAAACTTAAATGCATATTACTGAGTGAAAGAAGTCATTCTGAAAAGACTACCTGCTATATTATTTCAACTATACAACATTTTGAAAAGGTAGAACTATGGAGACAGTAAAAAGATAAGTGTTTTTCAGAGGTTGTGGGGAGGAAGAGAGCAGAGCACAGAGGATTTTTAAGCCAGGCTTGGTGGCTCAGCCTGTAATCCCATGCCTTTGGGAGGCTGAGGTGAGTGAATTGCCTGGGCCCGCGGGTTCGAGACCCGCCTGGGCAAGCGAGACCTCATCTCTACAATAAATCAAAAAATCAGCTGGGCATGGTTGCGCATGCCTGTAATTCCGGCTACTTGGAAGGCTGAGGTGGAAGGATCACCGGAGCCCAGCGGGTCGAGGCTGCAGTGGTCGGGAGCGGCCACTGCACTCCACTCTGGGCGACAGAGTGAGACTCCAACTCAAAAAAAAAAAAAAAAACTTTTTAAAAAAGAAGTTTTAGATTCACAGCAAGATGGGGGGGAAGATACAGAGATATCCCATATACCCCCTGCACTCACACATGCATAATCCACAGAGCACAGGAGATTTATAGGGCAGTGAAAATATTCTGTATGGTACTATAATGGTGGGTACATGTTATATGTTTGTCCAAACCCATAGAAGGTACAATACCAAGAATGAACCCTAGTATAAACTATGGAATCCAGGTGAAAATGATGTGTCAATGTAGGTTTATCAATTGCAACAGATATATCACTCTGGTGCAAGATGTTGATGGAAAGGGAAACCAATATACATTGGGGGAAGGAAGGAGGTATATGAGATATCTCTGTGCCTTCCTCCTAGTTTTGCTGTGAAACTAAAACTACTCTGAAAAACTGAGTATTTAAAACAAAATTGTAGAATGAAGCATATTTGTATACCTAACCCTTAACTGTACCCCACAATATCATAATAAAAAATATTGATTTAAAAAAATAAATAAATAAAACAAAATTGTAGAGTCCTGTTCTAGACCTAACTCTGATCATTTGGGCAAACAATTTTTTCTCTCTATGTATGCCAATCCTAACATTTATATAAAAAGAAAGAGCCAGATTTGATGATCTGTAAGCTCCCATCTATGCCTTACATGCTGAGACTCTAATTATTGTGAAAGGTCAATTCATCTGTAACCTAACAGAAATCAACTGGTTGATTTTAAACATTTACTTATGGAAAAATTCAAACCCATACAAAAGTAATGACATCCACCTAACCAGAAAAGTGAAAGACCTTTACAACGAGAGCTACATAATGCTGTTCAAAGAAATAAAGGTGACACTAACAAATGGAAAAGCATTCCATGCTCATGGATTGGAAGAATGAATATTATCAAGATGTCCATCCTACCCAAGGCAATCTACAGATTCAACACAATATCCATCAAATTACCAATATCATGTTTCTCAGACCTTGACAGAAATTCATATTGAAACAAAAAAGAGCAGAAATAGCCAAAACAATACTGAGCAAAAGTAACAAAGTGGGAGGAATCACACTTCCAGAGTTTAAACTTTGCTACAAGGATACAGTAACCAAAACAGCTTGGTACTAGTACAAGAATAGACACATAGGCCAATGGAACAGGACAGAGATAATGAAAACAAAAACTCAATCTCTCAACCAACTCATCTTCAACAAAGCCACTAATAACAACCACTTGGGACAGAAGACCATATTTATCAAATGGTGCTGGGAAAATTGGCTGACCACATGCAGAAGAATGAAACAGTGACTCTACCTATTGCCATATTAAAAAAAAAAAACTCCAAATGGATCAAAGACCTAAATTTAAAACCTTAAACTATAAGAATCCTAGGAGTAAACAATGGAAATACTCTTATGCACATTGGAGTAGGCAACTAATTCTTGATCAAATCCCTGAAAGCAACTGCCATAAAAGATATGATGGACAATTGGGACTTTATCAAACTGAAAAGCTTTTGCACAGCAAAAGAAATCATCAAGACAGTGGACAGACAACCCACAGAATGGGAAAAAATTTTTGGTAATTATATATCTGACAAAGGCCTAATATCCAGGATCTACAGGAAACTCACATGAGCAAAAGAGAACAAAACAAACAATCCTATCAAAAAGTGGGCAAAGGACATGGATAGACATTTCTCCAAAGAAGATATACAATCAGCTAACAGATACATGAAAAAATGTCCAGTCTCACTAATCATCAGAGAAATGCAAATCAAAACCACCATGAGATACCACCAAACTCCAGTAAGAATGACCCTCATCCATAACTCAAAAAGCAACAGATGCTGGCGAGGGTGTGCAGAAAAGGAATGCTTCTACACTGTTGGTGGGAGCGCAGACTAGTTCAACCTCTATGAAAAGCAGTGTGCTGATGCCTAAAAGAATTAAACATTGACCTTCCATACAATCCAGCAATACCTCACCTGGGAATATACCCAGAGGAACATAAATCATTGTATAAAAAAGATATCCCCACACTCACGTTTATAGCTGCACTATTCACAATAGCAAAAACAGGGAATCAACCCCACTGCCCATCAAAAGTGGACTGGATAAAGAAAATGTGGTGCCTAAGCACAATGTAATACTATGCAGCCATAAAGAGGAACAAAATCATGGACTTCACAGTGAACTGGTTGGAGTTGGAGACCATGGTACTTGGTGATCTATCACAGAAGCAAAGAACTGAATACCACATGCTTTCACTCATAAGCAGACCCTGAACACCAGTCACATTAGCACAAGAGGAGTTGCAGCCACTGGACACTGCTGGGGGAGGGAGAAGGGGAGGGAAGCATGTAAACACAAGCATATCTGATCCTAAATCAGGGGAAGTGAGGGTCAGTTAGAGGCCCAAACTTCACCTGCACGCAGCCTACATGTGTAGTTAATCCTTACATGTACCCCACATCTCCATAATAAAATAAAATTTTAAAAAATTAAACAAAAGTAGGGAGGATAATATAACAAACCCTCATGTACTCATCACCCAACTTCAACAAATACAAACACACAGCCAATCTTGTTTCATCCATACCCTTGCAATTCCCAAACACTACCACCCACCACTACCTCGCTAGATTTTTGCAAAAAGAATTCCAAGCCGGGCTGGGTGACTCAGCCTGTAATCCCCTGCTTTGGGAGGCCGAGGTGAGTGGATTGCCTGAGCCCGCAGGTTCGAGTCCCGCCTGGGCAACTTGGGGAGACCTCATCTCTACAATAAATCAAAAAAAATTAGCCAGGTGTGGTAGCATGCACCTGTAGTTCCAGCTCCATGGAAGGTTGAGGCGGAAGGATCGCAGGAGCCCAGCAGGTCGAGCGGCCACTGCACTCCACTCTGGGCAACAGAGTGAGACTTCAACCCAAAAAAACCAAAAAAAACCCAAAAAGAATTCCAGATATCATCATGTCATTCACAATTATAGTATATGGGGGGGGGGGCAAAAGAAATTCCAGAATTATTTTTTGGAGGGCAGGCCCCTTGTCGTACAGGCTTCTCTCACTAGGTAAGTGTTCTACATACCCATCAGCATCAGTGTACCAGCTAGTGTTGTTGTGAGAGGCTGCATTAGACCTTAGTCAATTTTTTTTTTTTTTTGAGATTCTTTCGGTGCATTTGCCCATTTCATGATATTGGTGATTTATGAGCATATCTGCCTATACCGGTCTGAGTGTTCAATAGTTTTTGACCAAAAATTGCATGACCTCCCCCATGCCCCACCCTCCCTACTCACTGGATCTCACCCTGAGCAACTTTTTCTTTTGTTTCTCTGGATGAAAAAATCCTTAAAGGGAAATGTTTTGTTGACATGGAAGAGATGAAACAAAAAATGGCAGAAGCACTAAAAGGCATTAAAATGGATGAGTTAAAAAACTGCTTAAGCAGTAGAAAAAGCATCTCAATAGGTTATTGCATCAAATGGAGAGTACTTTTAAGAGGACTGAAGTTTAAACATGTAAGAATAAATACACAAATTTTTATAAATAAATTCTGGGATTTTGGGGGTCCTTCCTCATATATCTCTGGGAGATACGTGCTCTTTTTAAAAATCACAATACTATTTAAAACATTTTTGGATATAATATTTACATGACAAAAATCTACCATTTTAAAATATACAATTAAATAGTTTTAGTATATTCACAATGCTGTACTTCACAAAAGTCTTTCTCAATGGTAAGCATGGAAAATAGAAAATTCAAGTATATTTTTATCACTCCCAAAATAAATATCTTGCCCACTAATAAGCACTTCCAAATTCCTCTTTCCCTGCTTCCTTATAACCACAAGCCTATTCTCTGTATGTATAGATTTACCTAATCTGGACATTTCATATAAATGAACTTGTGCAATATGCTAAGTGAAAGACACCAGACCTATGTTTTCAAGATTCATCAGTGTTGTAGAAAGTGGTCCCCAACCCTTTTTTGGCATCAGGGACCCGTTTCATGGAAGGCAATTTTTCCATGGGGTGCGGCAGGGGAGTCATCAGACATTAGATTCTCATAAGGAGCATACAACCCAGATCCCTCATATGCTTAGTTCACAATAGAGTTTACATTTCTATGAGAATCTAATACCACCACTGATCTGACAGAAGGCGGAACTTCGCTCACCTGTCACTCACCTCCTACTGTGTGACTTGGTTCCTAACAGACCATGGACCAATCTGTGGTCCAGGGTTGAGGACCCCTGCTGTAGAACTATCAGAACTTCATTCCTTCTTGCAGCTGAATAACATTCCACTGTATGGGCATACCACATTCATTCATTCATTCATTAGCTGATAGAAATTTGGGTTGTTTCTTCCACTTTTTGGCTATTGTAAGTAATGTTCTTATGTTCTCTGCTCCTCCTACAAAAAAAAAAAGGCTAATTCTTTCTGGTGGCTTTGTTATGTAATTTGAAAACTCACACTTGATAAGTACCAAATTAATGTGATCAGTTGTCTCTATTTCAGTGACTTCCCTTTTCAGGAGAAAAAAAACTTCTAAAATAGTTTCATGTGTGTTGTATTTTTAAATTTGGAGTTAATGAGTACTCATTGAATCCATTTAGTAATTGGGTTGGCCAGCTTGGGTTTTTGAATTGGTCATGTGGGAAAGGAATTCCTTGAAATCTTTTATTTATTTTCTGCTTTATATAAAGCACACCATGTTCCCAGGCTCAACTGTTGTAAATTAAATCCTCACTTCCAAAACAACATATTGTCCAAAGTGGTTGCCCTAACTCACTCCTCTGGGTAATGGCGACTGACTCATTGTGTGCTGGCCAGACTTCGACCTTCCAAAGTTTGAATTCCGTAGACATTAGGATGAGCTTCCTGTTTGATCAGGCAGTGGCTAAGAATCAAATGAAGGTTGTGGTTTATCTCTATGGATGTGGTATTGAAGAAGGAACTTACCGTGGGAGAGTTTAGGTGCATCCTGGAAGGATGACAGGGAATGACTCAGAGATTCTCTAATCAGTCATTCCTTGAACTTTTCCAGTGGCAAAGATTCAAATTTTCACCAAAAGCTTTCCCCTGATCAACTCTCAAATCTTTTTGATTTCTAACTTGACTTTCCAAACATGTAACTACAAGGTGAATGTAACAATTCATATGCTTGGCCCCTAGGGTTTAATCTGACAACAAAAACTTTCTTCTACCATTTCTCTAAGCTGCTTCTTTCTACGTCAGTAGTCTCTAGATACCTTCATGTATTCCCATACACTTTCTCCCAAAATTCTTTCCGCATTTTATCTCTATTTTTGTTGTTGTTGCTGTCATCCTTGTTAAATTTGTTTTTATTTCCCCGCCCCTTCTGATGCTACAGACAATGGCTCTTGTTTTACAATTGCTTTGTTCTGGAATGAGCTAGTGCTGTCTCTCCATTTCTACAAGGGTTATCTCAATTATTGTCTCTTTCAAAACGTTATGAATGAAGGTCAAAAGTGGAAGTCAAAGGGAATCAAGGGATTGATTACCATTCTTTGCCAGAACTCTAGAGTATAACCATATTTTAAAGAATAATGCACATAAAATAAAAATACAACCCAACCCTAAATTCCTTAACTCAAGGAAAGTTTTCCACTTTTTTTTTTCTCTTCTGCTGACTTGGAGGGGTACATTGGAGAAGTAAGGTAGGAATATCAAGTCAGCTTTGAATTTTTATCTCTTTTTAAATGGCCACCATTTTTTAAAAGATTATAGTAAGAGTCTGTGCTCATATATTTTTTATTTGATTTCATTTATTTTTGGATTATTTTTTTGCCACCTTTTTCTGAAAGACTTTATTATTTCTCATATTTGGGGGTGGGAGGAAGGAAATGAAGTAGTTAATGAATTACTTCTCAAAGTGAGTTCCTCAGGAAGACCCTAGAAGCCCTACACAAATATTAAGACTAAGAAATACTGACCACAAAAATAAAGATATAATAAGAGACCACAGAACACATTAGTGTTCTTATCCACTTAAAAAATGTCCAAAGCTTAGGACAAAGCAAGATTAAACTTCCCAACATGGATACTGGTAAGCTGCAAAATAGCCTTAAGTCTAGCCACTCTTCACCTACTCAGGTTCAAATTATTTTTTTTCTTTTATAAAAAACTGTGAGCTGGGCTCGGTGGCTCAGCCTGTAATCCTGCGCCTTTGGGAGGCTGAGGTGAGTGGATTGCCTGAGCCCGCGGGTTCGAGACC
>NW_007251434.1:871024-988507 GCF_000164805.1 Carlito syrichta | reverse complement strand
GTTCGAGACCCGCCTGGGCAGGTGAGACTTCATCTCTACAATAAAATCAAAAAATTAGCCGGGTGTGGTAGTGCGCACCTGTAATTCCGGCTACTCGGAGGGCTGAGGCGGAAGGATCGCCAAAGCCCAGCAGGTCGAGGCTGCAATGGCCGGAGCGGCCACTGCACTCCAGTCTGGGTGACAAAGTGAGACTCCAATTCAAAAAAAAAAAAAAAACTGTGGTAAAATTTACACAACCTAAAATTCACCATCTTAATCATTTTAAGTGTTCAGTTCAGTGACACTGAGTGCATTCACATTGTTGTGCAATCATCACCACCATCCATCTCCAGAACCGTAATCCTGAACCTTAATCCTGAAACTGAACCTCTGCACCCATTAAATAATCTCTCATTTTCTCTCCCCCTGACCCCTGGCAGCCATCAGTTTACTTTCTGTCTCTATGATTTGACTACTCTAGGTACTTCTTGTAAATGGAGTCATTCAGTATTTGTCCTTTCGTGACTGATTTATTTCACTTAGCATTATGGTGCAGCTTGGGTCCGGATAATTTTGTTTCGGTCAATGTCATTTTGTTAAAAGATTGATGAGATAATTAGAAATTGAATCTTGGCTGGGACTTGCATGTTCTCCCCGTGTCCACACGGGTTTCCTCCCACATCCCAAAGATGCGTGCATTAGGTTACCTGGTGTGTCTAAATTGTTCCAGGTGTGGGTGTGTGTGTCTGTGATGGGATGGCAGCCTTTCTGAAGTGGGTTCCTGCCTTATACCCTGAGCTGCCAGGATGAGCTCCAGTCACTCACAATCCTGAACTGGAATAAGTGGGTAAATAATTACCTTACTTGTTTTTATTAATCTTTCTTAAATGCATGTATAGATTACATTTATTTCAGTGTTTAATATTAGAAGTGTTTTAGCCTTCATTTAGAAGTTTGGTGATATTTTTGTGATCAGAAATATGCTATGGGAACTTAACTTTTGTTTATATCAGTTAGCCTATGGTGAAATTGATTTCATTATATGTTGTTTTGTTTAAAGTCTGTTTCCAAGGGCCTGGTGACAATATTAAGTGAAGAGTTACTGCACTATGAGTGTTTATTCACTCATTCTTCAATGGACACTTGGGCTGCTTCCACCATTTGGCTATTGTAAGTAATGCTGCTATGAATATTGGTGTACAGATATCTCTTTGAGACCTTACTTTCAATTCTTTTGAATATATATCCAGGAGTGGAATTACTGGATCATATGGCAATTCTACTTTTAATTACTTAAAAAATTGTCATACTGTTTTCTATCAACTTATTACTTTTGACTTAAAATGTAATCTCATGCTAGGAAAAATTCACTCAGGATTTGGGTTTGCTTTTGAAGGACTGTTGAAAATAGTATAGCAATGCTAGTAATTTAATAATAACTTCAATTTGGAAAAGCTGTGCAGCAATTAAATTCAACCAAATAAACAAAAGGAGAAAAGCGCACACAAAATGAAAAATACATAAGGGGTTTGGGTATAAGTACTCTTTCCTGACTTGGAACTGTGCTGCAGATAATACCTACCATTTCCCCTCTATTTCAGGTGTCCCTGTAGAGGTCCTAGGTGACTAGCACTTGGCAGAGCCTGGGGTGCTCTTCCCAGAGAAGTGACTTCCACAGGAGTGCGACAGAAACAGTTTGGACTCTACTCATCATGGTTTGGTATCCTGTGGATTTCACCGGAATGAATCACTAAGTTGGGCTTCAGAATGCTACCCTGAGAAAAGTGGGCAGAGCTCTCTTTGAATTAAAAATAAAAAACAAAGGTCTGGAATATATCTTGTGTTCCCCTGCCAGGCGGAGGACTGTCTGTGGAGGAGGCTGAATCTGCAGCTTGGTGAGCTTTCTTCCCACAGCTGCTAGCAGACTTTTCTGGGAAATGAGAGAACATATTTGTACAGACTTCAAACTTGTCACTTTTCATAGGCTTATAGGTTAGGCCCGAGGTTGCCTGTTTTCAGGTTCCAGGCTTAGTTTTTATTGACAAAATATTACTTCCAGCTTCAGAAATTGAGGATGGGGTGGGAAAGCATGTGTTTACAGAGGCTTATGTTTAACAAAACAAAACAAGAAAGCACATCAGGCCTCTTAGACATCCAATGGTTCTTTCAAAGCTGCATTTTGATGCACTAAATGTAAATGATCTTACAACATGTGGATTAAATTTTCCAAGAAGCACACATGGGTTTGAAAATCAGAAGAAAGGAAATCTTGGCAATGTTACTTTTGGGCTTTCCCAGACTCCAAATGCTTTGCTGTTCTTGATGCCTGATGGGTTTCCATAATCAGACTCTTTTTTTTTTTTTTTTTGTGATGGTGACTCAGAAGATGGTTAACTGAATAGTCGTTTGAGAAATGAGGCTTTGTTAGTGGCCAAATTAAGCAACTTAGACTGAAAATTCTGCTTGGGCCCTAGCTATTCAGGTTGCCTCTCTGTATCACCAACCAGATTTACCAATGACTCAACCATTCCAATCCTCTTCATCATTTAGCACGTCAATGGAATGATCACCAATAATTCTGCCAGCATCACCACTTCCCCACCACTCAAAGGGCAGTACATGTATGAGATTCACCCAATCTTGTCTCATTTAGATGTAACAGTGAGGGAAGCACCATGGAACAGAAAAAGAACACAGGTTCAAAAAAGTCAAGCATAGGTTCAAATCTCAGTACCATTTCTTACTAGTTTGTCTTCCTTAAACTCTGCCACCTGATTCGTATCATAGTATTGTGAGAATAAAGAGGGTAACACACATGAAGTGCCCCCAAGAGCACGGGGTACCTAGGGGTTGCTTAATAAATGATAGTCGGTGGTGATAGGTAGCTGTGTTTTGTGGTTCTGTAATGTGACTACTCCCTGCTTAACAGCCCACCTCTATTTTCCTACTGTTGTTGCAGTCCTGCCCTATTCCCTGGGCCAGAGTTATGAAATGCTGGGGTGCATAAAAATTACCTGTGGTGCTTTAAAAAAGCGCAAATTGTCCCCTATCCTGGGATCTCCAAATTCCTAGGATGGAGTGGGAATTTGCATCTCAAATGAATGTCTTTGGTGATGTTGATGCAAGTCCAGAGGCTTACATTTTGCAAGCCTTCCTCTTTGCAATAATTGGAAACTGTGTCCCGTGAGCCATGCATGTGTGGTCACAGATAATAATGGCTTAAATTTATGTCTTTCCAGTAACATATTTGCACTTGATTATACAACAGGATTGTATCTTCAGAAAACAAATGAGGGACACTCTAAGCTTGGAGTCAATTTTGAGAGTAGTGTCCATATGGAAACAGGACAGGTTGGCAGGCAAGTAGAGGGAATTTCTGAGTGGTCCATGCCCTATTAGTGGCTGCCCTCATCCCAGGTTTTGCTCTTCCTTATTATAATAGATACACATGAATGAAGGTTGTTAATCTTGAACTTTGAAATAATTGTTTAGAGCAGTGGTTCTCAAAGTATGGTCCCAGATCAACAGGATCAGCAACATCAGGGAACTTGATAAAGTGCAGATTCTCAGGCTCCTCCTAGAACTGATGAATTAGAAACTCTGGTGGTAAGGCCTAGTCATCTGTGTGTTAATAAACCTCAAGGTGATTCAGATGCACATTGAAGTTTGAGAACTGGAGTTCTGGGAAGATGACAGCAGAGCCACTTGGACTGCACAAGTCCCTGTGTGACTGAGTGAGTGTATGGAAGAATTTGCGGGTGTGCCTGTGTGAAAATGGGCATGTGAGTGGCTGACTGAGTAGGGACTTGGGAGGAAGTGACAGGACTCTCCTGGTGAAACAGCTGGTGCTGCAGTCACTCTGCTTGGACCATAATGCTGCCTGGGACACAGAAGCTGAGCACCATTTTCTAAAATCAACAAAGCCCTTTCTGGGAAGAAGCTGCTGGAGTGACTGCCATAACCATACTCTGTCCCACCATTGCAGCACCAGGCCAGATACTGACAGCAAGGGCTGCAGAGGGAGTGCAGCAAGGGCGCCAGGGGCAGAGTCCTAAAGAAGCTACAGGGAGCAGCCACTCCAAACCTGGACTCACTGCCACCACCTCCAGCACCAGGCTAGGCTGCAAGGCCCTGCTACCAGGACCTGAGATCCAGAGACTGTAGTACTTGCTGGGGAGGGAGCCATCCTTCCCAACCCCATGTGTGGCAGGAACAGCAGTCTGTAAAAGAACTGAGCAGCCAGTCTAAAGCCTGGGCAGACAAGTGCTCTGGGATGGCCTCTATGGAACAGCAGACCTGCATCTTAAGACCAGAGGGTGATCTCTGCATTGCTTGGGGGCTGCTTTTCATGAACCCAAGAGGATCGCTCCCAGTGCACAAGCCCTGGTGGGTAACAGTGGGTTTAGAACTCCAGACGATCCACCCCTTCCCCCCCCCCGCCCCGCACCAAGCCAGCTGCTGGGTGATAGACGCATACAGTGGATCTGGCTGAGAAGGAGGCTGGTGAGCGCCTAGCTGAATGCTCCTTGCCCCTAGCAATTAACAGAAAAGATCAGGAGGGCAGGATAGAGGCCAGAGTACCCACTTCCTCGCTGCAAACTGGATGTCATGGGAGCTGTGACCACACAGGGAGAGAAAGGAAGGGGTAGAGAGCCCAGGAGATGCTGAGTCAAGTTATGCCATCCCCCCACCCTCCTGCAGGTGCACTGGCTGTCAATTATCAATTGCAGGCAGCGGGGGGGGGGGCGGGGTGTGTGTGTGTGTGTGTGTGTGTGTGTGAAGATTCTCACATCTCAAGTTTCCATAGTGAAGAGGGAACCTGAAGTAACAGACCTGCTGTCAGAGAACCCACCACAAAATGGAGTCCCCCCCAAAGAGATATACTAAAGCTGAGAAATCTGTCGGTAGGTTTTTTGGATTTGGGTTTTTTGTTTGTTTGTCTTCTCTTTTTTGTTTTGTTTGTTTCTCTTGTTTGTTGGCTTTGTTTGTTGGTTGGTTTTCTCCTTTCTTTCCTCCCTTTTTTCTTTGTTATTTCTTTTTCCTTCTTTTTCTCTTTCTTTTCTTTCCCTTTTTTCTCTCCTTCTTCCCTCTCTTTTCTCTCTTATACTCTATTTTGGACTCAGGGGCTATACAAGCATAGTTATTGTAAGGTCACATTGTGCGGAGATGGAGAGCAAGTCCCAGCTGACCCATTCACCAGATAGCAAGCATCATGACCCATCAGTTCTGAATCCATGTGGCCCCTTCCCACTCCTTAGTAAGTGCTCAAAATTGTCAAGAGATAGCATAATACCCCACCCCTAGCCTTATTTCGTAATTGAACAAACCCAGAGACCTGGCTCGGGGAAAGACTGAAGGTAGAACAAATATCAGAAGTGATTATTTCTCAAATTCCCATTGAGCAACAGAATTAAAGAGAAAGATAAGATAACTGCTACAAATGAAGAAAAACCAATGAAAAATCACAGGTAACTTTCAGAGTCTCAACAAAGAGACACTGCCTGAAAGAATACCTACAGGCACACAAACAATGACTATTTCTGAGAAAGACTGCACTCAGAATATACTTACAGAGATCAGAGAATCACTGGATAGAATGAATAAAAATCAAGAAATGCAAGAGCTAAAACTAAATGAAATTACAGTGGAGTTGGATAGACTCAAAAAAGCATATTTAGAAATAATGGAAGTAAAGAACTCCATCCAAGAAATAAATAACAAACTGACAAACATAGGAAGCAGAATCGACTAAGTAGAAGAAGAATCTCAGATCAGGAAGATCAAAATACGGAATTAACCCAATCTATTAAAAATATAGGGAGCCGGGCTCGGTGGCTCAGCCTGTAATCCCTCGACTTTGGGAGGCTGAGGTGAGTAGATTGCCTGAGCCCACGGGTTCGAGACCCGTCTGGGCAGCGAGACCTCACCTCTACAATAAATCAAAAAGTCAGCCGGGCGTGGTAGTGCATGCCTGTAATTCCGGCTACTTGGAAGGCTGAGGCGGAAGGATCACCAGAGCCCAGCAGGCGAGGCTGCGGTGGCCTGGAGCAGCCACTGTACTCCAGTCTGGGCGACAGAGTGAGACTCCAACTCAAAAAAAAAAAAAAGAAAAAAAAATATAGGGAAAAAAACTTAAGAAGAAAGTCTCCAAGAGATGTACAATTTTATCAAGAAGTCAAACTACATCTGATTAGTATATCTGAAGTAGAAAGAGAAACAGAAAGCACCCTGGAACCGACATTCCAAGAGGTCACTCAAGAAAACTTTCCTCATCTGACCAGAGAGATGACTATACAAGCTCAAGAGATTCAAATAACCCCTGCAAAACATCTTATGAGAAGATCAACCCCTAAATACATAGTAATTCATCTACACAAAGTAGGCATAAAAAAAATTCTAAAGTCAGCAAGGGAAAATATTCAGACTACCTATCAGGGAAGACAAATCAGAATTGCTCCAGACTTATTGGCAGAAACACTACAAACCAGAAGGTATTGGACTCTAATCTTTAATGTTCTCAAAGATAAACAATTTCAACCAAGAATGTCCTACCTAGCCAAGCTAAGCTTCATCAGTAATGGAAAATTAAAACCTTTCCCAGACATCCAATCCATAAGTGAATATGCTGCTTCCAGATCAGCTCTACAAGAGATGTGTAAAAAGGTGCTATGCACAGAAGAGAAAATAAACAAAAGAAAGACCATACATACATGTCAGAAGATTACAAAGAAACACAGAAGCAACAGGGCACATAGCATACCCACAAAAATGAAAACACACATATATGTCTCACTATGGTACCCAGGCTGGTCTCGAGTACCTGGGATCAAGTGATCCTTCTGCCTCAGCCTCCCCAAGTGCTGGGATTATAGGTGTAAGCCACCACACCTAGCCTGAAAACACACACGTATATTAACACAAAAACTAAAAGAAAATAAAACAACCTTATAAGAGCCTTATTACAGGGACAAACTCTCACATTTTAATAATCAGCCTGAATATGAATAACTAAATGCACCACTGAAAAGAGATAGAATGGCAAACTGCTGAGTCCAGGAAACACAACCATGACAAAGGACACTCACAAACTTAAAGTTAGAGAATGGAGAATAAATTTTCAGGCAAATGGAAAACAAAAAAAGGCAGGAGTTACAATTTTAATATCAGACAAAACAGTCTTCCAGTTATCAAAAATTTAAAAAGATACAGGACACTACATAATGATAAAGAGCTCAATCCATCAACAAGAAATATCCATTGCAAACATATATGTACCTAACAAGGAGCACCAGGATTTATAAAGCAACTGTTGAGTAAACTAAAAAAAGGACAATGACTAACACTATCAGAACTGGATTCTTAAATACCCAACTAATGACCCTGGATGGATCACTGAGGCAAAAAATCAGTAAGGAGATCCAGAACCTCAACTTGACACTTGACCAAATGGACTTCATATATTTCTACATAACACTCCACCCAACAACCACAGAATATACATTCTACTCATCACCACATGGAGCATACTCCAAGATCAACCACATCCTTCGCCATAAATCAAGCATAAACAAATTTCACAATATTGAAATACTGTCATGCATTTTCATAGGCCACAGTGGAATAAAAATAAATATCACCACCAACAAGATCCCTCCAAAACACACAAAGACATGGGCACTAAACAGCATAATGCTGAACAACTCCTGCATCAACACAGAAATCAAAACAGGAATGAAAAGATTCTTGGAAACAAATTAAAACAAAGACATATTCTACCAAACCTCTGGATGCCATGAAAACAATAATAAGAGGGGAATTTATAGTTCCACACACACACATACATCAAGTAAATAGAAAGATCACGCGTTAACAGCCTAACAAGATACCTAAAGGAGCTCGGAAGGCAAGACCACCAAAATCCTAACTTGAGTAGAAGAATCCATATCACCAAAGTAAAAGCTCAAATATGGGACATAGCCGGGCCTGGTAGCGTGCGCTTGTAATTCTGGCTATTCGGAAGGCTGAGGTGGAAGGATCTCCGGAGTTCAGCAGTTGAGGCTGCGGTGGCCGGGAGTGGCTGCTACACTCCAGTCTGGGCGACAGAGTGAGACTCCGACTCAAAAAAAAAAAAAGAAGACAAAAATATCATAGAAAAATCAACAAAACAAAAAGCTGGTTATTTGAAAGGATTAAAAAGATTGATGGACCCCTAGTCAGATTGACCAAGAAAAAGAGAGAAAAATCACAAATAAACATAATCAGAAATGCAAAAGATCAATTCACAACTGATCCCAAAGAAATTCAAAAGATTATCAGAGATTAATATACAAATCTGTATGATAACAAACACCAAAGCCTAAATGAAATGGAGGATTTCTGACATCACACAATCTCCCAAGGTTGAAACAAGAAGACATTGATACACTAAATAGACCAATAACAACCCAGGAAATTACTCCATCATAAGAAAACTACCTACCAAAAAAAAAAAAAAAGCCCTGGACCAGACAGCTTTCCAGCAGAATTCTACAAAAGTATAAGGAGGAGTTAATACCAATCTTACTGAAAGTATTCTAGGCAATTGAGAAAGACAGAATTCTCCCAAGTCATTTTATGAAGCTAACATCACACCAATATCCAAACTGAGTAAAGATCCAACAAAGAAAGAGAACTACCAAAGTAGTAGCCAATATCCCTGATAAACATAGATGCAAAAATTCTCAACAAGATTCTAGCAAATCAGATCCAACAACACGTCTCAAAAGTTATCCACCATGACCAAGTAGGCTTCATTCTCAGGATACAGGGCTGGTTCAACATCTGCAAGACCATAAGTATAATTCAATACCTCAACAGATATAAAAAGAAGAACCACATTATTATTATTATTATTATTATTATTATTATATCATTAGATGCAGAAAAAGCCTTTGACAAAATTCAGCCTCCCATCTTGATTTAAAAAAAACCCCAAACCTTTGAACATCTAGGCAAGAGGGAACATACCTCAAAATAGTGAGAACCATCTATGATAAACCCACAGTCAACATATTGCTAAATGGACAGAAATTGGGAGTATTTCCCCTGAAAATCAGAACAAGAAAAGACTGCCTACTTTCACCCCTCCTGTTCAACATTGTTTTGAAAGTCCTAGCCAGAGAAATCAGACAAGAGAAGGAAATCAGGGGTATCCAAATAGGAAAAGAAGAAGTGAAGTTATCCCTCTTTGCTGATGATATGATCCTATTGGGTATTCTCTTGAAAACCCAAGAGAATCTGTCAAAAACCTCCTTGCACTGATAATAGACTTTGGTAAAGTCTCAGCGTACAAAATCAACATGCAAAAGATAGTTACAAGTTAATCACCAACAACAAGCAATCAGAGACCCAAATAAAAGACACAGTCCTATTCACAATAGCTACAAACAGAAAAAGAAATACCTTGGCACTTACCTAACCAGAGAAGTGAAAGACCTTTACAACAAAAACTATAAAACATTATTCAAAGAAGACATATGCAAATAGAAAAATATTCCACGCTCATGGATTGGAAGAACCAACATTGTTAAGATGTCCATCCTCCCCAAGGCAATCTACAGATTCAACGCAATACCCATGAAGTTACCAACATCATTCTTCTCAGACCTGGAAATGACACTACAGAAATTCATATGGAAACATAAAGGACCATGAATAGTCAAAACAATCCTCAGCAAAAGAAACAAAATGGGAGGTGTCACACTTCTGGACTTGGAACTTTATTATAAGGCTACAATAATCAAAACAGTCTGGTATTGATACAGTGGAACAGGATAGAGATTCCAGAAGCAAAACATTCAATTTCTCAATCAACTTGTCTTCAACAAAGCCTCCACCTACAACCACTGGGGAGAGGAAAACCTATTCAGTAAATGGTGCTGGGAAAACTGGCTGAACATATGAAGAAGAATGAAACAAGAGTACTATCTACCACCATGCACAAAAGTCATCTCTAAATAGATCAAAGACCTAAACATAAAACCTCAAACTATATGAATCTTAGAAAATGCAGGAGACACCCTTATGGAAATTGAAATAGACTGCCAATTCCTGATCAAATCCCCGATAGCTCATGCCATAAGAGATAATATTGACAAGTGGAACCATATCAAACTGAAAATCTGCAAAGCAAAAGAAACCATTAAAAGAGTGGGGAGCCGGGCTCGGTGGTTCAGCCTCTAATCCCAGCACTTTGGGAGGCCGAGGTGAGTGGATTGCCTGAGCCCACGGGTTCAAGACCCACCTGGGCAACTTGGTGAGACCTCATCTCTACAATAAATAAAAAAAAAATAGTGGGACATGGTAGCACGTGCCTGTAGTTCCAGCTACCTGGAAGGCTGAGGTGGAAGGATCTCCGGAGCCCAGCAAGTTGAGGCTGTGGTGGCTGGGAGCGTGCCACTGCACTCCAGTCTGGGCGACAGAGTGTGGTTCCAACTGAAAAAAAAAAGAAAAAAGAAAAAGAGAGAGTGCGAGTGGGAAGACAGCCCATAGAATGGGAAAAAATATTTGCCAACTGTACATCTGACTAAGGCCTAACATCCAGGATCTACAAGTAATTTAAATGTGCCGAAAGGAAAAAAATCCAACAACCCTATGAAAAGGTGGGCAAAATATATGAACAGATACTTCTCAAAAGAAGACATACAAGCAGAAAACAGATACATGAAAAAATGCTCAGTCTCACTAATCATCAAAGAAATGCAAATCAAAACCACACTGAGATGCTACCTAACTCCAGTCAGGAAGGCCATCATTAATAATTCAAAAAACAGCAGATACTGGAGAGAATGCAAAGAAAAGGGACCATTTCTACACTGTTGGTGGGAGTGTAAACTAGTATAGCCTCTGTGGAAAACAGTGTGGCAATTTCTAAAAGATCTAAAAGTTGACCTTCCATACGACCCTGCAATCCTCTTTCTGGGAATATACCTGGAGGAACTCAAATCATTCTACAAAAATGATATCTGCACACTCATGTTTATTGCAGTATTATTCACAATAGCAAAAACATGGAGCCAACCATCCTGCCCATCAAAAATGGACTGGAGCAGGGCTTGGTGGTTCAGCCTGTAATCCCAGCACTTTGGGAGGCTGCAGTGAGTGGATTGCCTGAGCCCATGGGTTCGAGACCCGCCTGGGCAACTTGGCGAGACCTCATCTCTACAATAAATCAAAAATCAGCTGGGCATGGTAGCGTGCACCTATAGTTCCAGTTACTTGGAAGGCTGAGGCGGAAGGATCACTGGAGCCCAGCAGGTCGAGGCTGCGGTGGCCGGAAGTGGCCACTGCACTCCAGTCTGGGTGACAGAGCGAGACTCCAACTCCAACTCCAAAAAAAAAAGTGAACTGGATTTTAAAAATGTGTTAGATATACACAATGGAACATTATGCAGCCATAAAGAAGGACAAAATTGTGGATTTTGCAATAACTTGGATGGATTTAGAGTCTATCATATTCAGTGATCTATCACAGAAACAAAGGACTGAGTGCCACATGTTCTCACTCATAAGTAGACTCTGAACATTTGTCAAAATGCTAAATGAAAAAGATCGGCAGTTGTGGATCACTGCCAGGGTGAGGGGCACATAACATTAAAAAGGGTCCCTGATCCCAAACCAGGCAAAGTGAGGACCAATGGGAGGCCCAAACTTTACCTGTACAATGCAATGACCACTTAGGTACTTAACCCTGAGTTGTACCCCACAACTTTAAAATAAAATATATTGAAAATAAATAAAAAATAAAGTTTGAGAGCCACTAATTTTTTTTTTAAGATGGATTCTCACTCTGTTGCCCAGGCTGGAAGGCAGTGACATGCTCAAGGGCACTGGCCACTTAACCTGCTGAGCTCAGGCGATCCTTCTGCCTCAGCCTTCCAAGTAGCTGGAACTACAGGCACATGTCACCACACCCAGCTAATTTTTTGATTTATTGTAGAGATGAGACCTTGCCAAGTTGCCCAGGTTGGTCTCGAACCCTTGGACTCAGGCAATCCTCTCACCTTGACCTCCCAAAGTGCTGGGATTATAGGCATGAGCCACTGCGTCTGGCCTGAGAACCACTAATTTAAAAGAACAAACAATTATTCTTGTAAGCAAATGTTTAATAAATAAATCAATGAATGTATTCTGGATGTACATAGAATAATTAATTCTAGGAATTCTGAGAAGTAAAACTGGTATATGGGGTGAAGAGAAAGATAATTTTTACTTTTCCATTATATCTTTTTTAATTTTTTAAACATATTTTCTTTTAAATATATGCATGTTTTTATTTAAAAATTTTAATTTATTGACAACTACAAAAGAAGTAAGAACAATGAAGAGAAAATACAGATAAATATCTTTATCTGATTTTGAGAAACGTGCAAAAAGTAACCACAAAGAAAAAAAGGATAGATTTACATAATAATATAAAAGTTTATAAATCAACACACTACCAGTACACAGAAATACTTGTAAAATCAAAGTGACAAAAAGATGAATAGATACTTGACAAGGCTAATCAAAGAAAAAAGAGGAATGTCACAAAGTACTAACAGTACAAATGAAAAAGAGGATATTACTATATATCTTATACATTAAAAAGACAAAAAGGGGATATTATATAGCTTTTTCTGGCCAAAAAAAAAAAAAAAAAGAAATTTTAGATGAGATACAAAAATGCTTAAAAAAACAAATAAAAAAACCATAATTTCCCAAAACTGATTTTAAAAAGAGTTAAAGAATTGGAAAAGCTCTATACCTACTGAAGAAATTGAATTCATAACTTAAAAAAAAAAAGCTACAGGCTAGGGTAACATCACTGGTGAATTATACCAAACATTTAATAAAGTCAATCTTACAAAAACACAACAACAACAAAACCAAAACCTTCCTATGAAGAAAGGAAAGAAGAATACTTAATTTGTTTTAGGAGGCAAGCATAATCTTGTTATTAAAATCTGACAAGGATATTTCCCCAAAAAGACCAATTCAACTCATAAAAATGAAAAAAATATAAATAAATTATTAGTAACACAAAGATCAAAACATCACTATAAAGTTGGTTTTATTTCAGGATGCAAGATTTGCAAACATTCAGAAAAATCAATAAACACAATTTACCACATTAATGGAATAAAGGAGAAAAATCATATGACTGTTCTCCAAAGATGCAGCAAAAGTATTGATAAAATCTAACAGCTCTTCATGATAGACAGTAAATTAGGACTAGATGGGACCTTCCTCAGTCTGATCAATGGAGCCTACATTTTGAAAACCATCATCAAATGTTTGTTGACCACTAGTTAACCTAGTGCCAGAATCTGGAAGAATATTACAATATAAAGCTCAAGAAGTTGATTTGGAAAACAAAGGTGCTCTATCTGTGCTGCACCAACTGGAAGAAAGACAGGAATACTCATCTCTTCTTCTGTTATTCAGAACTGGAAGATCTATAGCAAATGAAAAAAATGGGCAATCCTCCCCCTCCTGTGATGGTGCTTTCTATTGAAGCAGCCAGTGTTGTTCCTGTCTCCCATCTGTACCTCTTTTTTCTGTATTCAGCAGAATAAAACACTTTCAAGAAACAACTGGGCAGGAAGTAAGGGAGGACTGAATTTCATCCTGGGAGGTTTGATTCCCACAAGGAAAGCACTGCGTTGAAAGCCGCCTGGAAGCAGTGGTGGCTGGGGGTACTGTCATGCTTCATGAACTCCATCTGTTGTTCTGAGCACCCTGGAGCCATGCAGTGGGGCTGGACAAGACTCTATTTCCCTGAAAGATGAAATGCTGCTGGAAACTGGGAACCATCTAAAAATTATGTGCATCAACTCATCCTACACAGACATCAGACATGCATCTGAGAAGGTGACTAAATCCACACAAATAGATCTGAGGTGACTCAAAACCCCCATGTGGAGGCGGCCAAGTGAAAAGCATACATTCTATGTATGTATTAACTAACACAAGAACTGGATGGAACTTACCTTATTCCAACATGAGGAAATAGGGTGAAAATTGTGTCTTATAGGGAAAAAATTTGCTAAGTAGAAGGAAGAAGGCATTATTCTCAAGACTCAGAGTGTGGACAGACCCCTAAAACATGGTTTATCGTAAGATAAGGAGAAAGCTGTTTGTTTGATGTGCTCCTAGAATTCAGGAAGACACAGTTCTATAAAATGGGTACATCTCATTTTCTCGGGGTGGTTTTAAAAACAAATTAAAGAGGGTACCAAAAAAAAAAAATCAGAGTATATAGTTGAGATAGAAAACAAAAAACAAAAAAACCAATGGCATGAAATTAAAAGGGTACAGGAGAGAAGAAAAGAGAACAGAAAAACTAAAAATTCCACAGTAATTGTTCATTTGTTATTTATTCAGGAAACATTTATTGAATACATATTATGAACCAAGCACAGAAATAGAAGCAATGTTAATAGTAAAAAACAGAGTTAACATGGTAAAAATTGAACCAGAGATGTGGAAGGCAAAGTTGAGAAGATTCTCACAAATACAGGGAGAATGCCCAAGAGGTAAAAGGAATGAAAAGATAATCCACATGGAGGACAAAAATTGGAGGGATAACCCAGCAGTCATAGATGCTTCTAGAGATAAAAAACAAGGACAATTGGTGTATACACCATGATCAAAGATAAATGCATTTGTCTAAGCTTTAAAGTAAAAACAAATAATTATACTATATAAATGGAATTAGTTTACCACATTCTAGGCAAAAAACAATGAAAAGAGAACCACCTTTAGGTATAACCTGAAATTTAGGAAATATTAACAATGATTTCAGAACATTCAGGAAGGAGAAAAATTACCTACAAAAAAATAACACCAAGCTGACCCCAAACTGTTCACATGTAAAATGAAAATATAGCAAAATGGCCAAACGTTTGAGGGTAAATGGTTATAAATAAGTTTACATATAGCATGACTGCATAAAAATGCAAAGACAGTTTAAAATATGTTGGAGTTTGGAAAACATCATGAAATGCCACAATAAATATTATAACTTATTGAGGGTTTGGGATACAGTGAATGGCCTGCATCTTTTCTTCCCGAATTCTGAACCAGTCGAGAGAGAGTCAAGAGTTGGGTAGATGGACCAAAATATTCCCCTTATCTTGCTGATAAAGCTCATACCAGAGAATGTGCCTTCTATGGACTACTGGATTTCCTAACCAAACCCTAGGACTAGACAGCTGTCCCAAAATGTCTCCCCCGTGTGAGTGTCTGTCCTGCTAAACATAAGGCATGGAGGGACCGAGCATAACAAATGCTTCCTAAAGGCAGGCTTGGCTCAGAAAAGGCAGTGCAATTCCAGACATGTCTGGTCTTTAGTCCGACTTGCTAGTCAGATGTCACTGCGTTGTTCCCACTCTGACCCAAGGAAGAGTGGGAGAGTGGGTGAGGGTATGAAAGAGGAGGGATGGAGAGGTTCCCCAGGGCCATCAAGAGGAAGATGCAGCATTCCCCTTCTCCTCATGACATCCACACACACCTCCCCTCCCTGCCTCTCCCTGTTTCCCCCCTCCCCCAGTCATGCATCTGCCTGAGAAATAAGGAAAGTGAAAAACCGAAGACTGGCGAAGTTGTGATAGAAAAGGTCTGGCATTTATACTCCCTGTTGGAATCTAAACTAAGGGAAAGAATCTGAAATAAAGATAAAAATTTACATTATTCATGACAGCATTATATATTGTTTAAAAATAGCTAAGTACTATTTATAATGGCAAAATATTGCAAACGAGTTAAATGATCATCTTTAGGAAGTGGAAAAATCATTTTGCCTTAAAAGGGATGTTTTAAAAGGGTTTTTAGCAACATGGTGAAATGCAGGGATCATAATGATTATATAGTACAGAAACTGTAGATGGTTTTATCTCGCATGTCGACTAGAATTGACTATGAGTGCTTCTTTTTTATTCTTCACCAAATGGATTTTAAGGCTATATCTGGGCCCCAAAGAATGGAATAGGTAAGAATGGTGTGGACAAAAGTTGGTGTGGACTGTGGTTTCGGGGGGTGTCACAGGGGTCAGAGTAGGAAATGGTGTGACACTTGCCAAGTATTTGCCATCCACTTTATTGTATAATTTCAACTGTGCAAGAAGAATGCAAATTCAAAAAAGATGGGAGGGAGATATATCAAAATGTAAATAGACATGACCTCAAGGAGTCAGAAGCATGTACATGTCTTCTTGTGTCATCTAAGTGTTGCTGCTGTGCATCTAGAGATGGGCTCCTTGGCAGTGAGCCCCAGTTCTGCCACTTGCTAGCACATGTTGCCCAGTCTTTTTGGCCTCAGCTGTCTTTTCCAAAGACATGGTGATAATACTCGTGCATACCTCATAGGTCAGTATTCAGGCATATAGGCCAAAATTAACTTTAAAATATTAAAATACATAATATGCTTAAGACACTGCCCAACACATAGAAAGCCCCATGTAAGTTTTAGCCATGTTATTAGTAGTAGTGCAATGAAGAAATACTATTTTTATAATGAGATAAAAAGAAAAAAACAGGAAGGGCAATGTGGATATCTGAACAGATATTTAATAAATGTTACATGCCTAAAACCTTAATATATAATTTTATGTTCAGTTTGAATGTAACTATATAGAACCAAATAGTTAAAATCATATATGTGAAAAACATTTGAAAGCAAAATTTAAAAAAGGAGACTTTAAAGAAATTGAAATTATGGGTTTTAAAAATCACTATTTTGTGTCTTTATTATTTAAAATATATATGAGATTTTAAAAATCCCACTCCATATTCTTACATACAAATATCTTCATCTGTAGTGGAGATCTATAATTCTGTTTGCTCAGCATTTCTCTGATCTTGTTCTGGGAAGAACAGCCTCCTTCATATTCCTTGTTAACCGTGGAGATTGTACAAACACTGTTATAGCTGATTGTCTCAAGGAAGGGTGCTTGACCCAAGTTGAGCCAATCTGAGCCCTTCCTTGGGGATTTTTGAATTTGGGACTAGGGAAAGTAGGATACAAATCTCTCTCAGGTGGTAGAAACCATGGTTTGATAGCATTGGCAGCCATGTAGAGGGAGTCTTTCCCAGGGAGAAAAGGTAATATTGCATACAGGGGGAAGAAGAGAGGAGTGAGAGTTTTAATATGTATGTATGTATGTACATGGGTATATGTCTGTGTGTTCTATGATTGTATACATTATCTGGAGCGAGAGGGTCTGATAACATTTATATCCCTGTTCTCTGTTATTCCCCTAACCCTGTTTTTTCCTGCAATTTCATTATTTAACACTGATTTTACTTATGGAGAACTTTCAATATCATTCCAATAAATTTTCCTTTTTACCTGAGATAGTTTGTGTTGGCTGCAACCAAATAATCAAAACTAATTTATTGCCATAACTTTATTAATAACAGTAAAAAATGGGGAGCAGTCCAAAGTGTACAATATTAGGAAATGGCTAAATAAATTATGGAATATCATGATGGAAAATTATGTAGCTATTAAAATAGTTCCTTCAAAGAGTATGTGGGAAATCATTCAGAATATTAACTGAAAAAAAGGAGACATCATGACATTCTCCATCAGGGATGGAGACTGGACACAATCCAGGAGGAAGGACTAGCATGTGCAGAGGCCCTGAGGTCAGATGAACTTGGCTTGTCAGGATGCTGACAGACACTATGCTCAGAACAAAGAAAGCCAAGTGCATGGAATAAGGAGGAGATGGGCGCTAAGGGGTGTTGTGAGGAGTCTGACTTCTCAGAGCAATGAAAAATGATGGAAGGGTTTTGAAGAAGAGGTGTAACATGAACAGTTTACATGTTCAATTTTCCATTTCAAGAGGACACACTGGAGATGGGCAAGAGTGGAAGCAGGGGATATGGTGAGGAAGCTACTGCTAGGAGAGTCATACAATTATTTTCCAAACCTGGGCAATTAGAGAGTGAAAGGAAGCCTTTTATCATTACACCAGGACCACAGGTTCAAGCCAGGACTTCCCTAGGTTAACCAAGACAGATGGCCACCCTACTTGTTATGGTAGTAACGCAGGCAAGAAGCAATGGGGACTTGAACAGGGTGGAAGATGGGTAAGAATTCTAGCCATAGATGGTTTAAGCTTGAATCTCAGTCCCTGATTGGCTACATTTGACATCCTCTTCTTTTAATGTTCTTTTTTTTTTTTTTTTGGCCTTACTACATTTGATAGGTAGCTTTTCCTGGTTATTTTAGTGCTTTTGAATCAGCAGTTCTCAACATCTAGCATGATATCAGAATCACCTGATGTCCTCAATAAAACAGATTCCTGGGCCTCACCCCTAGAGTTTATGATTCAGTGGGTTTGAGGTGGAGTCTGTGAATTTGCATTTCCAACAAGCAGCCAGGTGATGCTGGTGAAACCAGCCTGGGGACCATACTTTGAGAACTATTGCTTTAGATGTAGCTGATCGACGCCAACACGGGTTCTCTCTGTACCAGCTTACGTCCAGTTTCCAACATGTACGTATATGTGTTTCCGGTTTTTGTTTTTTACATCTCTAATGTATCTCTGTTGCATTACATTCATGCATTTATGAATTGCCTGACCCAACTGAGTGGGGAACACTTCTCAGTGGTTTACTCAGAAAAACTATGACCATCAAAAAAAAATCTGTTGTTCTTTGTTCTCAGATGTCACTTGGCTTACTTCTTTTTGATGATGATTAGTTTAGAGATTCTCACCTTTATATCATTCCTAATCCAAATTTCCAGTACCCATTTTTAATAATTCTGAGTTTTCCTGTGTCAACCAATTGCTGACCAACCTTACCTTTTGTTCTTTGTAACTGTTCCTTAAAGCTGCACTTTGTCTTCGGCCACAGTCCCTGAGGCCTTGGACTCTCAGGAGCCTCATTCTTACCTTCAAGGCTGCAAACCTAGTGACCCCTTTGGTCCTAACTTCTTGCAGATCTCTGTGGGCCACTTGGTGGCACTGACCACTAGACAACACTGGCTGAAGTAATCCATCTGTTTGTTACATCTCTCTGGCCTGCTTTCACTCCCTGCTTTGTCTCAAACTTCTGGTCTTTGCTGACTTTGGGCCTCTCAAAACCTCTGGATTCATCAGTCATCAGTCCTGCTAGGACCACATAGGAAGGCATTACTTCTGAGAACAGTGTTGTCAGAGAGACTTCAGCCTTGAAATAGCAGCCACTTTTCTCAATAGTCTTTTCCTGTTCCCGCTTTCAAATCTTTCCTCTTTTTCGGAGCTCCGGAGTAAGAGACAAAACAGCTGTGCTTTATGTTTGAAAACTGCAACTCACATTCAAAATGCTACCAACCCAGCAGAAAGCCTGTTTTCAGCACTTTTGGGGGGGTGTGGGGGGGGGAGGGCAGAAATGGACAACGCTTATTCTTTTATTTTAATGTAACTTTGTGTGTGTATGTTAATTATACAAGTAATACTTTTTAATTGTTGAAAATGTGGAAGATACAGAAAGTAAAAACAGAAAAATAAACATGAATTTATCAAAAATAAATAAATAAAACCACCCAGAGATAAACTTTTTAGTACTTTCAAATCCTCATTTTGTATTTTTTTTTTTTTAGCAGAAAATGATTTTATTCCTTCAAATAAAATCATACTCAGAAGCATAATATGAAAACAGATAAACCCAGGTTGGGTTGGAGGCGAGAGACTTGAGACCAGCTGCTCTACTTGACCTTCACCTTACACAATAGGTCCCAGACCCCTCTGTTGGACATCCACCTTCCCCAGGCCCATGTGAAGACCGTTGTTTCATGTCATTCCTGTGCAAGGTTTAAACATGGGAGATACACTGCCAAAGACATTCTAGGCTTGGGACTCTGATTGCCTGGAGGTTGGAGCAAATGCTATTTATGTGTTAATGGGCCTCTTTCAGCTTCTACATATTCTCTCTTTTCTTAGAGTCCTTGTTGCCTGCAGCCTAAAACAGAGGTGATTAACCTGGGACTCAAACACTCCACACACACACACACACACACACACACACACACACACACACACACACACACACATACACACACACACACACACACCTTTCATTAGTGTAAGATTCATGCAATTTTTTTTTCTTGATGAATAATGTTTTTTGGAAATCTTAGCAATTTCCAGTTCAGCAATATAGTTGGAAACTTTGAATTTAAATAGTGTTAAATGTTTGGAAACAAAGGAGAAAATAACTTAAGTAGATACTTTTCCCATTGCTTTTAAGCTTGACCTTGATTGGCATTTTGCTCCCCAACCCCCAAATGTTGTCTTACATTTAATATTTTAACCTGACTAGTAGGGGGGGGTTAACCAATCATAGAACACATAAAACCAACCTTTGAATAAAAATGAATGATAATGGCACTTTCTTAAAAGATTATACTTTCTATCCCTGTTATTAGTATAATTCACTAGGTTATCAACATGTTGCTGAAAAATTATGTTTTTAAAATTTTGATAACAACCTATTTTAAATGCACTAGCAGGATTTATTTCAAATGAAATTCTACAATAACTGCATTCTTTAAAAAAGTTAACATGTCTGTGATGTGATAGAGCTCTGTATTTGGCTCTTTTATAGGTTCTCATCTCATATTTTGTATTTTCTGAAAGTTGGGCTTACTGTATATTGGTATCTTTTGTTGAGTGCTTGTTCTACACAGGTCTCATTCTTGGTCTGATAGACACAAAAATTGTCTCAATTCCTCTCACTTCTAAAACATTCCCCAACCCAGTCCTTAGCATACCGTTTGCTGCACTGAAGCCTTTTGATGATGGTGAATACGCCTTCGTCACTGATCTTATTACCCCCCGGAGCATCTTCACCCCTAACAACGTACAGATACAGAATAGTTTATGCCCCATTTATCCCTTATTTTGTGTCCATAACAATTTGTGACAGAATTTAAAAGACAGATTTAAATACATACATGCAAATTTTCTAAGTTCCCTTCCCTTTCATGGACACCTCAGTTAGTTTCATTTAATACCCTCGATTGTTCTTAAAGTATAATTGCAGTACTGGGTGTTCTCCTGTTAGCGAATATTCAGAAGAAGCGGCAGAATTCTACCTTTTTTAAGAAACAAAATTATAGTGACAGGAAGCAACCCTGTGGCTTTCTCCTGCATGTCCGGCGGACTCCGTCTTCTCCCTGGAGCTGCGGTCCCCCCTAGTGGCTCCACAGGCATTTCTCCTCCTAGTGTTCTTATTCTTTGGGGCCGCACCGCCTGCCAGCTGGTAGCTCCAGTATTTCACAGCAAGTTTTGCATCATCTCTTTGAAATCAATTGAATTCAGGGCTTTTTGTTCCATGCTGCAAGGCTTTAAGTAAAGGGAAAAAAGAGTCCCGGAAGCATGGAAACACTAGGTAATTACAGTTCTTCATTTCCCCTTGTTAAATGTCTGCTCTCTTCAGATGAATCCTCTCCAAGTTCTGGCTGAGAGAATACAAGTGAGGTCAGGTGTACAGAGACACACAGGTGTGTATTTATTCCGAGCACAGCACCTCCCATGGCCCACTCTCTGAGCACACCTCTGTGCATCTATTCCAAAGCTGTGATGCTGCAAGAAAAGTAAGTTCTTTTAACCACTTGATACAATAGCTTAGAGGCCCCGGGGGCCCTAGAAACCTCTTCCATTGAATTGTAGTCTAGACCATTGAGTGCTGTACCCCTTTTTTTCTGTGTTAATGGGTCTTTCCATTTCTACATATTCTATCTACATATTCTAGCATTGGTTCTGAGCCTGAACTCTTGTATATAGTATGTGCTTAATAAACACTGATTGAATACATTGAGTAAGTACTTGTGTATATACTGCCCCATTTCCATTCTGGTTTCATAGGGGAAATTCCATCTTTCCATTGGCATACTCTTCTTCCAGAATCAGTGAATACTTAGGAATGGTCCTGGAAGAGACAAGCATTGTGTTTAGAAACACTTCTTGAGAGACCAACAGAAATTCTATGACTGTAAGACCATGTCCATTCATATACCATGATATTATTTTAATCCAGAATGCAAACCTGGGAACAGTAGTGATGTGGGGCCATCGAGTCCATTAATGTAGGTTTTTATAGAAAGGCTAACAATCTGGCCTGTGTGCAATAGGAATGTGGTGGCCTTTGAGGGGGTGATGTCCAAGGAGAGGCAAGGAAAGCATCTGCCAGGGTGACGTGAAGAAAAATTCAGCACAGTGGGATAATGCACAACTAGATAAACTCTAAGATCTCTGCCAACTCTAATATTATAGAAGTCTGTGATCCTTATCCTGTTATAAGGATAAGAGTCATTTGTCTTAGCTGTTGTTTTAAGAATAGAAAATTTAAATGGAGGGCTATAGATCAGTACATCTAAACACTAGCCTCTGGCTACATCTCCACCCAGAAAATGGTTCCCTTCTTGGACTAGAGTGTCTCACACAAGTTCCTATAAATCCAGCATCCTCCTCCTACTCCCTTGATGTCCTTTTTCTTTTCTATTCCGTGTTATGGATCTCACATCATTGCCAGACACTGCTTTTCCTGGACAAGAGGCCTCACCAGTGGGTTGACACGACTCCCCCCAAGACTCTCTCCTGCAGCCCTCACCTGCTGCTCTGGCATTGTCTTGATCTTCTGTTCCACTGGGACAGCTATCCTGTCAAATGGGACTGGGGTGCGTGATAATGGAAAACAAACAAAACATCACCCAATTAACTCTGTCACCAGGTCATACAGTGCTCCCCATGTCTTCTGATATGGCTTTTCATTTCGTTAGCGTCTTGTTTTTTAGTTTGTTGCTGTTCTTTGCAAACTGGAAATCAATCTGAACTAGAAAGTAAAGAAAAAGGTTGTACCTTGTGTTCTCCTCAAAAGGCCAAGAACACATGCAACCGGACCTTCTGACAATCTGACAATTCATTATCCAACAGCCATCCGTTTCGTCCTCTCTCTGGTTCAACCAAAGTTCCCAGCAGTCAACAGCTGACCCTGGAATGGGCAGTGAGTTTCCCTGTCCCAGGAGCTCCTGCCTGTTTCAACCCTAGGCAAACGTCACAGTTTTCAATTCTTTATTATCACATAGCTCTGACTCTTCTCAAAATAAATGTTTTCAGGGGGAAAAAAAAGCTAACAAAGCTTTTGTGTGTCCTGGCATTATTTTCTTCCCTGGATGAGTTGCTTCCCCATCTTCCCAGAAGAATGGTTGATGGATGGCCATTATGGTACCTTGGCTACCCAGGGGTCTAAGCCCTGAAGGTCAGACGTCGATCCTAATGGAGTCAATGACTAAATTACTAGCTCTCCTTCTCTTCAGGGATCATTAAATCCTCAATGTGAACAGAACCCTTGTTAGACAGGCTCAACAGCCAGGCAATGCCCCTATATCTGCAGTGAGTATGCATGTAGCATAGGGCCTGTATTGATAAACATGTGTGTGCATGCGCGTGCGAGGGAGGGACCCCAAAACACCTGGAATTTGTTGATTAAAACATTGCATACTTAGTCTTACATGCTTAAACTTGTCACCCTCAAAGTACTCCATTTGATATAATACACCTATCAAGACACTTTTTCCACTGCTCAAAACAGCTTTTGAACTCCTCAACTTTGATGCCTTTTCACGTTTTGACCATTTTTTGTTTCCACGTCGACAAAGAGTTTCCCTTTGATGACTTTTTTCATCTGGGTAAACAAAACAAAAAGTCACTTGGGTGAGATCGAGTGAATAGGGAGGGTGGGGCATGGGGGGGCATACCATTTTTGATCAACAACTGCTGAATACGCAGTGCAGTGTGGGCAGGTGTGCTCATAAATTGCCCATCATGAAATGAGCAAACACATTAAAGAATCCCGCCCCCCGCTGGCCCACACACACAAAAAATCACTGAAGCCAAACACAAACACAGCCTCTCACAACAATGCTAGCTGACACACTCGGGCTGATGGGTTCCTAGAACACTTATGAGCAGGGGAAGCCTGAAACTTGCACTATAAGGGGCTGGTCCTCCAAAAAATAATTCCAGTTTTTTTGGTCCCCCCATATGATATATATGTGTATATATGTGTGTGTGTATTTATATACACACACACATGTGTGTGTGTGTATAAAGTGAAGAAGTTATGGAAAGTTACTTGCTAATTTTTCAGGTGTGTGTGGAAAGGAGGGAGGGAGGTGATTTAGGGACTGCTAACGTTTTGCTTCTCATGTTAAGTACTGCCATTGCATCTCTCATGTGGGAGAGGCAGCATAGTGACTCAAGGACAAGGTCAGACAAACCACCTCCCAGCTCTGCCACTGATCAAGCCGTGAACTCACCCAGAGTTACTAAACCTCCTCAAGCCCCACAGGGCTGTTAGGAGAATCAAATGTAAAGTGCTTAGTCCAGTGACTGGCCATTCAGTGAGTGCCCACATTCACTTTCTTCATACATTGAAGTGAATCTTGGTGGTTACAATAATTATCTATATAGACAATGGAGGTGCTTTAAACACTTTTCATTCAGGAGGTTTGACATTTGTGATGCTAAGTGGAGAATAATATATTGATGTAGCAGGATATTCTATTAAAATTTTAACTTTTTAAAGGCAAAGATTATTCCAGCTGCTACTCAGTATTAAAAAATAATCACCTTGAAACAAATTTTCCTGTTATTTTAATGGCTTTGAAAATGAAAATGTAAGGCCAAAAGGTCCCAAGTGTTGGGAATAACCCTTGTCCTTGTTGAGTGGATTAGTAGAAACTGTATCATTGTCTGGACAGGCAGAACAAGCCCTTGCGGTGGAGGTAGAACAGTGGGCACAGGAAGTCCAAGGTCTCCAGGAGTAGGAGGAGATGATACCTCAGGTACTACACCCTGAAAGAGTCAGGGAATCCTGTTGAGATGGACCATAGCTAAGAGTTCTTTGAAATGAAATTGCCCTAAAGCAACAGGGAGCTGGGATTCATGGGCAAGTTTTGCTCTGGCTCAGGGATGAGGAGGCTGGGTCTTTGAAATGGTCCCAGCTCTCTTGGAAGTGGCAGTGTTGTAATCTGAAAAGATTAGTCTCTAAGAGACCTGTGAGAGCCTGAAGCTCTTTCTGTGGAACAGAATGATGGGAGGATTGTCCTCTTTCAAGGAACTGCTATACTAAGTGAACTATCACAAAAACAAAGAACCGAACATCACACATTCTCACTCAGAAGTAGGCGTTGAACATGAGTCACATTAGCACAAAGGAGGGATCAGCAGTCACTGGGTCCTGCTAGAGGGAGGGAGAGAGGAGGGTGGGGTATATGTGACAACGCAAAGAGTACTTGGTTCATTAACAGTGGAAGTAAGGGCCAGTTGGAAGCCCAAACTTTACCTGCACGAAGCCTACTTTTGTAGTTATCCTCACTTAATTCCCCACATTCCTATATAAAATAAAAATTTTTAAAAAAGCTGTTATAGAATGATCAGCATCATGACATGTTCTGATCTGAATCTCTGCAGCAGGTGTAGCACATGATGGAACTAGGACTAAAACAGAGGTTTATTTCCACCACATCATGTTCCTAAATCATCATAAATCCCAGAGTTGAATGGTATTTGTAATTTAATAACTGACACAATGTCAACCCAAAAACTGACACAGGATGGCAGAATTCTAGAAATCAGTTAAGTGGTTGAGGATGATTTGGAGGACTGGATTAATGGGGTCTTCCTCAAACTTCCAAAATCTACATGAGCAATCAGCACTTTAACATTCTCTGCTTGTAAAAAATTGAGCTTGATAGAATCTGTATATTAAAAAACTCAAAAAAATTCTTCAAACTTCTTCTGTAATCCTAATTTCGGGATGTCCTTTCAGTGTTCGTCCATTTGGCTTCTGATTTCTGCTTTGCAGAAAATGCCATATGACTTTACCACTCTAAGTAATAGTGCCAATGTATATCTCAGTATTTCAAGATAAAACAACCACTAAAAATTATAACAAATTGTAAAAAGAGAATGAACCAAGGAAACGCCCACAATATATTCATGCTTTTGTTCACTTCATTTGTAAAAATTCTAATTTTGTTTTGATAGATTACTTCATTTCTAACAATGTTAAATCTTATCTGATACCATAAATTTTTCTTAGAATGTACTGTAAAATGACATGAAAATTACCTGGTTCTTAAAAAAATAGCTTTAATGATAAATTATTGGAGCAAGGAATAATTCAGTAATATGTATATCTTTGGGGGAAGAAAAAATATATATTGAAGATATGAGACTCCTGGTAAAATTAACCTGCTTTCAGAAATCTTAACCATGCCCTGTTCTAGCTTAATGATCATTAAATTTGTCTTGCAATCACTTTGAAATAAATCACAGAACAATAATGTGTAGAACTGGCTATAACAGGAAAATTCTTACATGCTAAGTTAATAATAATAGAATTTATGAAAATAGGATTAAAAATGAGTCCCGCTGTCAACAGTTTATAATTTTCATAGAACTTGAGCTCCAGAGTATTTTGAAGTTGCATGTTCTGGCTAAAGAACTCTTGATAAAAGCTTTTTTTTTTTTTTTTTTTTTAACGCATCTAAGTGTTATTCTGTAGTACACACTCCAAAATTTAATATTGATTTTGTTATACCTTTAGCTTTAGCTAAATATTTATTGAGTGGTGTTTCCATTTGTTTGATTGGTTGTAAGCAACAGAAACTTAGGCTAAAAATGAATTATTGCAGCTGGGCACTGTGGCTTACACCTATAACCCAGAACTCTGGAAAGATGTCAAGGCAAGATGATTGCCTGAACCCAGGAGTTCAAGACCAGTCTAAGCAACATAGTGAGACCTCATTGCTATGAAAAATAAAACAATTGGCTGGAGGTGGTGGTGTATGCCTGAAGCCCCAGATACTCGGGAGGCTGAGGTAGAAAAATCACCTGAGCCCAGGAGGTTGAGGCTATGGTGAACTGTGACTGAGACACTGCACTCTAGTCTGGGTGCAATGACTCAATAAATAAGTAAATAAATAAATACCCCCTGAATAAATAAATAAATAGAAAATTGGCTCATGGATTTGAAGGAAAAAAATGGAAATAATCGGTATATCAAATCTTTTTCTTTTTTCCCCAGAGTTTGGTAGCAGGTGAGGGGCATATGTAGGATTAATAAAAATAAAGATTTTTAAAAATCACTTTTATTATGCATAAGGTTGATTGGACAATGCAGTTTTAAATCCGTGGCCAAGTGAACTTACATCACCCATGAATTGGACCTCTACACCCAGACACTGTTACAGCTGGACAACTTCAGGCCTCCCTCACCCAGGCAGGCTCCTTACCATGTGACACAGAGCAAACAGAACACACTCTCCTTGTGGGCGAGCAAAACCTAAAAGACAAAGGAAATTGGCCAACTGGGGCATATCAGCCACTACACGAATGAGCTTCTACAATCTCATTGACCAAATAACTCACTCCCACAGGAAAGTGAGTAAAGAAGAGCCCAGAAACCAATGGGAGAGAGCCCTGAAACTATGAAAGTTCCTACACGTGGAAGCATGAGGCCCGGGAATCACAGCTCTACATATTGGGTTGTTTGTGCAGTGCACACCCTGTATAGCTATAACGTGCAATCAGTAGGTAGGTCCCCCTAACAAACCAGGTTAACATAAAGTTCTCATCCTGAGGAGCCTTTCTTCACCTCTGCTTTTTCAAAAGGGTGCTGGCTTTGACTACTCAGTTTCTACCTCAACCCAGCTCTTTGGGAAGGGTCCATCAACATTAGATGGGCTCTTATTTGTTTAATTGACAAATAGTAATTGTACATATCTATGGGGTCAATGTAATGTTTTGATGTATGTATATGTTGTAAAAAGATTAAACAAAGCTAAGTAATGTATTCATGTCCTAAGCTTTTAAAATGCAGATTTGGAGTAAAGAGGGAACAAAGTGATACAAAGCCAAGAGCATGAAGAGAAATGTAGAGGGATTTGGGGAAAGTGGATACTGGAGAAACTGATAGGAATGAAAGGAACAGACAGAAGAAGGGTGTGGAGTTTCTAGGAGTGTTATGGAGAACTCTGTATGTCCTCCACAGAGTTTGAGAAATTAAATACAGAACCTCAATGATTTTGAAATTGTGTTTGGGTTGCTGTACTGTGTTTCTTTGATCATGAAACGCCCAGAAACTCTTGCATTCGGTTAAATATGAAGGGTTAGCTAAGGGGAGGGACAGGATTTACAGCATGGGCTGCTGAATGAATCGTGGTGTCTTTATTTATTTTGAGACAGGGTGTTACTCTGTCATCCAGGCTGGCAAGCAGTGGTGAGACCCTGGTTCACCAAAGCCTCAATCTTCTGGGTTCAAGTGATCCTTTTGCCTCAGTCTCTCGAGTAGATGGGACTACAGGCCTGTGCCACCACACCTGACCAATTTTTGCTTTTTTTTTTTTGTAGAGATGAGGTCTCACTATGTTGCCTAGGCTGGTCTCAAATTCCTGGGTTCAAGCAATTCTCTCACTCTGGCCTCCCAAAGTGTGGGATTACAGTTGTGAGCCACTGTCTCCGGTTCATAGTATCTTGAATTAGCATTAAAACCATCAGGAGAAGGAATGCTTGGGGAATACAGGGTACTGATTATCAGCCCTATTTTTGCTTTGGATGACTCAAATTCAACATGTCATTATTTTGGTGGAGAGGCAGTTAACAGCTTTATTGAGATATATACCACATATACCATGCAGTTCACCTATTTTCACAGAGTTTTACAGGCATAACGATCAATTTTAGAGTATTTTCATCACCTCAAAAAGAAACCCTTGATACTCTTGTGTCACTCTCCAATCTCTCTGTATCCTCTAGTTTTAAACAACCATTAATCTACTTTTTCTCTCCACAAGTCTACTTGTTTTGGACATTTCACATAAATGGAATTATATAATACATGGTCCTTATGACTGGCTTCTTTTACTTAACATAATGTTTTCAAGGTTTATCCATGTTGTAGTATGTATCAGTACTTTATTCCTCTTTATGGTCAAATCCTATTCCAGTATATGGATATACCACTTCTTATTTATTCATCAGTCATTAGACATTTGAGTTGTTTTCACCTTTTGTCTATTATGAATAATGCTGCTCTGAACATTCGTGTACAAGTTTCTGCGTGGACATATGTTTTCATTTCTTGTGGGTATATAAATAGAGGTGGAATTCCTGGGCCTATTTGTATCTTTTGGGGGAACTGCTAGACTGGTCTCCCCAGTGGCTGAACCGTTTTACATTACCACCAGCAAAGTGTGAAGGTGCCAATTTCTCCACATGGTCACCACACCTGTGACGATCTGACATTTTGATTATAGCCATCCTAGTGGGTATGATTTTGATTTACATTTCCCTAAGGAGTAATGATGCCCAGCATTGTTCCATGTGCTTATTGACCATTTGTATATCTTTTTTGGATAAATTCTATTCAGATCCTTTGTCCACTTTTAATTAGGTTGTCTTTGTATTGCTGAGTTGTAAGAATTCTTTATATAGTCTAGATATAAGTCCCTTATCATGGGGTGTGGTGGCTTATGCCTGTAATCCCAGAACATTAGTAGGCTGAGTCAAGCAGGCTTGAATTCATGGGTTCTAGACCAACCTGGACAACATACTGAAACCTCATCTCTACGGAAAATAAAAAAATTAGCTGGGCATAGTGATGCGTGTAGTACCAGTTACTTGGGACACCAAGGTGGAAGGATCACCTGAGCCTAAGAGTCTAAGGCTGTTGTGAACTGTGATGGCCATAATCATGCCACATCATTCCAGCCTAGGTGACAGGTGAGACCTTAACTCAAAAAAAAAGAAAAAAAGTCCCTTATCATGCATGTGATTTATAAATATTTTTCCCACTATGTAACATAGGCTGTCTTTTCACTTTTTTTTTTACAGTGTTCTTTGAAGCACAAGTTTGTAATTTTGATAAGGTTGAGTTTGTCTACTTTTTCTTTTGTTAACATGTCTGTTTTGAGAATTAATCATTTCTGAACAAGTTATCTTATTTTTCTTGTATTTATTATGCATATTTTTTGATATCTTGTCATTACTAAAAACATTACAATCTACATATATATATATATATCCCTTGCCCTGATAAAACCTGTTATTAGATCTATAGTGCATCTTCTAAGCAGTGTGATAGGGTAATTTAGGAAATATAGCACTGTAGAATTTTTTAAAAATAATCATGACATTATCAGTTATATTTTACTCTGACCCATGTGTTAGTCCTAGACCTTGATTAGTATATACTATGATAGCTTGTATTAAATTCTATCAGACCTTTCTCATTACTCTCACAGGCTTAAAATTTTTTCATCTAGCATGAAATTAAAAAAAAAAATTCTTACACTTTTTATCCTCTTCCTGAATGTAATGACTATCACAATGGAAGGCGTCAATTAATGTATTTGCTGCTAAAGTCTATCTTTTCTTTCACATCTTAGAAACAGAAAGAGTATTGTTTGTTTAAATATGGTAAACCTCCAAGAAAACAAAAATCTCATTAATGATATTTTTCCAGTCAGAAGTTTTACTTTGCTCCAAAAAGTGTAAAAAAAAAAAATCTTCTTTCAAAAAGTGTTTTCAGAAGTTACTGCTGGTCAGGCAGAATTTAAGTCAGTACATGATGGCATTTGTTTGTCTTGTTTGGTTTTCTTTTTAAGGAATAATTTGAATTCAAAAATAGCCATCTTTACAGAATTTCCAGTTCCAAATCTAATCAGATTAGAACCATCCAACGAAACATAAACAAAGTACTTTTAATAAATCTGAATTAATTTCATATTATTCCTAACTCAGTACAGGAAACCTCATAACTCAAATCCCTCTTTATTTACAAACTCACCACACCTTCTTATTTCTTCTTTTATTTATGGGAAAATAGGTTTTAACTGATGCGCTCATTCAGGGCTTAGATGTTGGCATAGCTTTCTTGGTATCTGTATAAAAAAATGTTTCAGTTTGTAAAACTCATATTTTGTTTGGTTGATTAGTTTCAAAATCTTCCAAAGGAATCAGGAACTTATCTCCTTTAGAGTCCAGGTTGTATCATTCGCCTGGAAGGGACACAGCATTGTTCAGAAGAGCTACCGTGGTGTATTGAGAAAAGTGTTTAGGCTACTGTTTCCAGATCTGACTGATCACAGGAATCATCTGAGTAGATTTTAAAGTCATAAAGAATGAAATCATGTCATTTGCAGCAACTTGGATGGAACTGAGGTCATTATGTTTAATGAAATAAGCCAGACACAGAAAGACAAATTTTGTGTGTTCTCATTCACATGTGGGAGCCAAAAAAAATTGATCTTATGGAGGTGGAGAGCAGAATGACTGACACCAGAGGCTTGAAAGGGTGCGTAAGGGAAGTGGAGGGAATGGAGAGAGGTTGGTCAATGGGTACAAACATACAGTCAGATATTAATAGAAGGAATAAGTGCTAATGTTCGATAGCAGAATAGGGTGACTGCTGCTAGCAACAATGTATTGCATTCAAAATCGTTAGAAGAGAGGACTTGAAATGTTTGCAACACACAGAAATGATGAATACTGAAGGTGATGGATACTGTAAATAGCTGATTTGATGATTACACATTATATACATGTGACAAAATATCACATGTACCCTATTATATAAAATTTCATGCATCAATTTTTTAAAAGCCAGGTCTGAGCAGGTGAGTCACTGCCTTAGATAATAAGGTCAAGACCACCCAATGACTTGGGTGCTGGAGCGGTGACTCAAACGGGGAAAAAACCCAGGAGGCCAAATCCGAAAATGGAGAGAGAACTTTTTTTTTTTAAAGAAACAGTCTTACTCTGTCACCAAGACTGGAGTGCAGCGGCATAATCACAGCTCATTGTATTCTCCAACTCCTGGGGTTAAACAATTCTCTCTTTTTTTTTTAATGTTCTTTCACATGCTTTTATTTTTGTTTTAAAGTTGTGAGGTACAATTCAGGATTAGGTATACAAGTGATCATCGTACAGGTAAAGTTTGGGCCTCTCTTTGGTACCCATTTCGTCTAGTTTGAGATCAGGTACCCTTATTGATGTCATGCATCCTTCCTTCCCTCCCCTGGCAGTTTCCAGCTAATGCCAATTCTTTTTCTATAGTATTATGGTAAATGTTCAGGGTCCACCTATGAGTGAGAACATGTGGTATTCACTTTGTTTCTGTGATAGATCACTCAGTATTATAGACTCTAAATCCATCCAAATTGCTGTGAAGTCCATAATTTTGTTCTTCTTTATGGCTGTGTAATACTCCATTGTGGATATGTACCACATTTTTAAAATCCAGTCCAGTTTCAATGGGCAGCGCGGTTGGTTCCGTGTTTTGCTCTTGTAAATAGTGCTTCAGTAAACATGCATGTGCAGGTGTCTTTTTTATAAAATGATTTAAGTTCCTCTGGGTATATTCCCAGAAGGGGAATTCCTGGGTCATATGGAAGGTCAATTTCAAGTTCTTTTAGAAATTGCCACACTGTAGAATCCAGATTACCAAAGTAAAACAAACTTGGTAACCTAAATGAATGGAGAACTTTCTGACATCACACAACCTCCCAAGGTTGAAATAAGAAGAACTGAGATCATAAATAGACCAATAACAACCCAGGAAATTGGCTCTGTCATAAGAAACCTACCTACAAAAAAAAAAAAAAGCCTCGGACAAGACAGATTTCCAGTGGTATTCCACAAAGCATACGAGGAAGAACTAATATCAGTCCTATTGAAAGTATTCCAGGCAATCGAGAAAGACAGAACTTCCCCAAATTGGTTTATGAAGCTAACATCACACTGATACCCAAACCAGATAAAGAGCCAACAAAGAAAGAGAACTACAGGCCAGTATCCCCGATGAACATAGATGCAAAAATTCTAGCAAGATTCTAGCAAATCAGATTCAACAACACATCTCAAAAATCATCCACCATGACCAAGTAAGCTTCATCCCTGGGATGCAGGGCTGGTTCAACATTTGCAAGACCATAAATGTAATGAAATACATCAACAGGTGTAAAATAAGCAATTCTCTTGCCTCATCCTCTTGAGTAGCTGGGGCTAGGTGTGCATCACCATATCCATCTAATTTTTTACATTTTTTTATAGTGATAGAATCTTGCTATGTTGCCTAGACTGGTCTTCAACTTCTGGCCTCAAGTGGTCCTCCTGCCTCAGCCCCACAAAGTGCTGATTACAGTTGTGAGCCACCACCACCCAGCTTAGAGAGGACAATATTAAAGGCATAATGAACACCTGTACTCTAAATTGTGACTTGGTGGAAAAGGGGGCATTAGACACTATAAAATTTCAATGTGTTGACCAAGTAGTGAAAGATGTATATACACATCACTATTTAGAAGAGAATTTGAAAGACTGGTGTAAAATGCAAGGTCCCTCACTGAGTCTCCTCATCTTTCACCCACTCACACATTTGAAACATGTTTTTAATTGTTATTAATATTTTAAATGTACAGTTCAAAGGGGAAAGTTCACAACCTTATGTACTATTGTTCAAATTCAAAATATATATAAATATTTAGTGTAAGAATGGTTTTCAAACTTTACTCTTTATCTAAGTTATCTGAAGAACTTTACAATATACAGATTTCTAGGCCCCATCCCCTCCACTGGATCAGAATATTTGAGGATGGAGCCTGAAAGTGTTTGTCTAGACACCTCTCCAGGTGATTCTGACATCCCTAGTTGTGGATCAACTAAGGGTGAAGTCAGTCGAACCCCTGTGTTTTTGTGTCCTTAATGAAATAACACAGAAAAGCTGGGACTCTAAAGGCATCTGGAATGGTGACTTGCAGCAGGAGTCCTCAAAACATGATTGTTGTTAGAAATCTTTGTTTGAAAGAAATGTTAGCCTGATCCATAAACTGTGAGACCAGCAAGAGGATAGACTGGAATTACAGTACTCCAGTGGATGGACGTATGGGAAGTAAAGGCTCTGAGATTACCTGCATCCTGCCTTTGGATAAAATGTTCATTCACACCTTTGTTCCCTTATGTCTGGACAATAGCAATAATAACTGATGTTCTCCATTCTCTTCTCCAGTCAAAAACATTAAATTGCCAAATGCATTTTGAAAACCACTTTTTTTCTTGATACTACTCTAATCAGAAATCTACAATGACTTTTCAGTTCCTACCACATAAGACATAAACCTGTAAGTCTGGCATTTCAAGAGTGGTCTGAATCTACATTTCCAAACTCAAATTCCATTCCTCTCTCTTTAGAAGCTATTCTGGCCCAGACTGTCTTAGTCACTCTTTCCATCACTGTTTTCCACCTCCTCACCTTCATCCCCTTCTGGACTGTATTGTTTACCATGTCCCCTTAAGTCTTACTCTTTGGTTAAAGCCCATCTCCCTTCTGAGCCTTAATGGGGGAGTTTTCTCCACCGTGACTGGCCTGTAATGACCTCCTCTCCTCTGGGGAGAGTTATTAAGGCTCACTGCCTACATAACTTTTGGTCTTGACTATGACTTACTAGGTAACTAAATCGATGAAGCCATAAATGATATTGGGTTCTTATTTATTTATTCCTCAGCACCTTGTACAAAATGTGCACTCAGCAAACAGAAGTCAATTTATTGACTATCAGACACTTATTTATTAGTTACTTAGAAATATAGCCTCATATAAATGTCAAGAGTATGTGGGCTTGAATGATAATTGTCCTACATCCAGGCATAGTATCCAAGTTGGTACGGTGAAATGGGCCCCACACTCCCTCTTGCAAGTATGCATGCATGCATACACATGCACACATAAGCTTCTCTTTGGGGTTCAAGTGCAGTGTCTATAAGCCTGTCTGTCTTGCAGAACTTCAGGCTATATTACCAGGCTTGTGTTAGTCAGTAATAAGTCCTAACGAATAGCTCAAACAGAGACAGGAGTGTATTGGCCTCTGTGGTAAGAAATTAAAGAGATGGATTTTTTAAGCAGAACTGGATTGAAGGGTTCCAGTGTGTCTCAGCTCTGATTTGCTCCATGTTGTTTTCATCCTCAGGAAAATTCATTCCACATGTTGATAGCTCCAGGTTGAAGTCTTTACAACAGGTGATCCCAGAGAACAGAGATTCTCTCTTTCCAATACCAGAGAGACCAGCTTTTTGAGTGATCACTCCTTTCTAACCAATGATGCCCCTGGACCTACTTTGTTATACCCATGTACTTCAGGGGACAACCCATGACAGTCCCAGTCCCCAGTTAATCCCTACTTCTCTAATCTCACCTCAGAAATAGCAACCAATCTAGAAAGGAAGTTCACATCCTAGACCCTCCTTAAAATCTATCAATGGACCCCAAACCGTACAAAAGATGTTTCCTTCTCCTTCCTGTCCTGCAAATCAATACATCCAATTTTGTCAGATTATAGTTTGGTGCCTAGTGGTCTTTATCTGATTAAACTTTAATAGAGACAGAGCTGCTGTATATAACCTTTACCCTAAAATACTCCCTAGAGAATGTTTTCTGATCATATTTCTTGTAAGTTCTTGACTTTAATACCTGGTTAAGCAGCACATGTTCACTTTCACCAAAAATGCTCCAGATGGGTCTGAATGATTTTGACATTGTGCCACCAAAGACATTTTCCCCTTAATATCTAGCATCACACAACCAAGATTATAGTCCTTCAAGTTCTGATTTCACATGATTCATTTTCACTCCAAAAACCTGATACAAATAGAAATGTGGACAGGAAAAGGGAAATATGGTCGACTGAGACAGTGACTGCTGGTGACCCAATACAGATTTTATCTATTTGATTATCTTACCTTTAGAAGCTTATTCCTATACAATTAAGTTCATGATTTCTTTTCTGCTTAACAAAACAATGTGTCAGCTTCAGACAAGATTAATTTACCATCCTTGTGAATTCGTTCTGTCAAAAATTCAGACAGGACACAGTGGGAAATCTTATCTCTGCTTTGAGGGAGTGAGAACCTGGGGGAGTGGCTTGCTCAGGTGACATGACATAAAAGCCAGTAAGTTTGGCTGGAAGCAAGTATCAGCTGGAGGCTTTGTCTTTCACATGTTGGGCAGTGGAGGCTTGCTTGTTGCTTGCTGGGACATCTGTTGGAGCTCTAGGCTGGAACATAGGTTCTATTCAGGTGGTTTGTACTTCTTGCATGGCAGCTTCAGACTTTTTCTATGGCAGATCAGAACACTAAAGGTCAGTGTCCCAAAAGGACCAATTGTGAAGAATGTTGCCTTTGATGAGCTAACCTATAGCACAGCATCACTTTCCCAGTGACTTTGTGGGCTACCACTCACATGCTCTCCCACATTCGAGGGTATAGTACAGAGGTCCCACCTCTCCATGGAAGAGGCATCCAAAAATCTGTAGACATGTTTTAAAACTGCCACAATTAATGGCCTCTCTCTTTCTTTTTATCTCTCTCCCCTTCCCTTCTTTCCACTCTGCCATTATATATTATATCACATTATACTATATTACATTATATTATAATATGTATCCTTGTGTTATCGGCCATATATTTATGTAGTGACATAATGCTGTACATCAGGGATTCTTTCTAGAACTCATTTCTTGTTCTTAAGAAATACCATACATATTTTGGGTACTTTTACATTTGGAGTAAACTGGAACTCAATTTAATTGGATTCAACTAAAACTAAATTTACTGTGAAAAGTATTTTGTCAAAAGGTTGAATTCAATTCATACTAATTTTAACTGAGGATTAGAAACAGAAAGTTGAGTCTTATAGAGCAATCTGAGTACAGCCAATCTTTGGTATCCATGGGGATTTGTTCCAGGACTACTTCCATACCAAATACTTTAAATTATCTCTAGATTACTTATAATGTTTAGTCTATTGTAAGTGCTAAGTAACTAGTTGTTGTACTGTATTGCTTTTTATTTGTAGTATTCTTAGTTGTTGTGTTATTATTATTATTTTAAATATTTTCATTCGAAGTTGGTTGGATCTCCAGATGTGTAACCTGAGGATATAGAGGGCTGAGTGTAATGGCCTTTGCTTCTGTAATAAACCATAGTAATGCTTCTTTCTTATTACATAGTGTTTAATCCAGAAGACAGAACTCCAATCAAAACATAATTTGTAGGGAATATGGAAAACACTGCACACAGTGTGCAGGGAATTAAAAAAAACTTCCATGGGAGTCTTTTGAAAAACATTGGATATTACAGTTGACATGGAGTAATTGCTGGTGGAATCTGAGAACACCGTAAATAGTAATAGTAACTTTACTTCAAGTACATGAACAGCTTCCTTCCCTTTGAGTCACACGTTGTAATGCATTTTTAGTTGATATTGGGGTGGAGCTTTTGAAAAAGACAAAGACCATTTGTGCTATGAGAAAAGCATTGGTTAGAGGATAAAAGCACTCACCTGTCAGCAACTCTGCCAATTTGAGCTGATAGTCTCTGGACAGTGGGAGAAGATTATTCAATAATGGGACCAATTAATGAGTGATTCCAAGCTAGAATTACACAAGAAATAAAAGGAGAAGAATAACTAGATTCCAGCACTAATAAATCAGATTAATTGATTCTGGTAGTCTAAGAATATCTATAATGTGGATAAATACAAAAAATATTTAGTGAGGTTCCCAGGGGAGTGTTTTCTTGGAAGAATCCACCATAGTATCAAAGAAAATTTTACTGGTCTCATCCAAAACATTTGAAAATAGGTAGGAATTTTTAATCCTAATCATAAGGCTAAGAAGTTTGGTAGAGGAAAAAATGACGACTTTTCTCAAGGATCACCAAATCATTTTTTATTTGGGGAAGACTTGATCAGATATAACACAACTGAGTTTGTTTTCCTTGTTAATTATTTGCTAGTGCGCCTCACAAGGTAGATATTCCAGTTCACTAAAACCCCTAGTGGAAAGGCAGTCATACAGTGTTGTCTGTGAAGCCTTTCTGTGGTTGAACCAGTACAGAAGAGAATATTATTCTCTATAAAAGACAGCTTTGAGATTTTGAACCCAAATAATTTACATGAAGGAGGGTGCACAATCTGCCACAAATGCTTTATATTTCGTGACCATGAGCTTCATCATAAATGTTAAAACCAATAAAATATGAAGTCAATGCTAGTGAATTAAATGTGGCATTTTGAGGCTGTGGGTTACCATGCCTGCCATTAAAACTATGTCTGTGCTCCTAGCATTATATATGGATCAAGAAAAGAAAATGTTTGTCGTTTGAAATGAATAAAACTAACGCAAAACCAGTTAATAACTTATTTCTGTGTGAAGTAAAATGGGGCAAAGTCTATTCCTAAATTTATGATGAAATTTTTGTAATGCCTTTTTTTAATGCTTCAAATGAATACAAGATAATGACATTGACAATTGTTTACTTGATGATTACTCATGTAATTGTTACCTTCATGTATGACTATATATATCTCCTATATTTCCATTAGAATTTAACATAACAGAATAAATAAAAGAAAAAATATACTTTAAGAGAAAAAGGAATGTTCCTTGATAAATTACTAGACTTCTCTGGAATGAAAGGAAAAATCGTAAAGGGGACTATAATTGTTTTCTTTCACAAATTTATATTTCCAATAAGAGTGATTTCATGCTAAAATTGCTAAAGACCCTGGTATTTTCATTAAAATTATATATAATATCCATCCATATATACATATATGTGAGTCACAATATTAAAATATAAAATTCCAGGCTGCTTAACAGACCTTAATAATTTCAGTATAGGCACCATGGAGTAAACTGGAACTCAATTTAATTGGATTCAACTAAAGCTAAATTTACTGTGAAAAGTATTCTGTCAAAAGATTGAGTTCAATTCATGCTAATACTGAGGATATTTATGTCTCATTTTATTATGTCATTATATCCTGTTTACATTATTCTTTGACATACTCATAGGATATAGATTACCTCCAGACATTCTTGTCAATTATATGTATCTTTGCCCTTTTAGGAGAGTATAGTTAATCATATCCTAGCATGATTTTTAAAACTCTATATCTTATATAAAATCCAGAACTGTGTGTAACAGCAAAATAATAGACACTTTCTTGTTAAAGTCTTGATTGCAAAAACACATTCTCAAAATTCACACTACCGTTTTAACACTGTTCAGAAATATTAGTTGACACAGTTTGAAAAAGAAATAAAGAAGAGAAATAAATTTTGGAAAGTGGAACAATTGACATTTTGGGAGGGGGAAACGCTATGATTGTATGCCTGAGAAATTTAGGATAATTAACTGAAACATCATCAGAAATAATAAAATGGGGAGTAGGACCCAAAACCAAGTTTTAAAAAAATTTTCCATGGCTTTAGGGGTATAAATGATTTTTGGTTACATGGATGCAATATATAGTGGCAAAGAAGTCTGGACTTTAAATATACCCTACACCCCCACCTGTGTGCATTGTACTCGATAGGTGATTTTTCATCCCAAACCCCCAAACCCTCATCTTACTCTTCATTCTATATATTTATAAAGTTCCTTAGTTTAGCTCCCACATGTAGGTGAGAATATTCGGTGCTTGGCTTTCCATTCCTACATTAGTTCACTTAGGGTGATGGTCTCCAATTCCATCCAAGTTGCCACAAAAGACCGTATTTCATACCTTCTTGTGACTGAATAGTATTCCATGGTGTGTATGTGACTATGTGTGTGAATGTGTGTGTGTGTGCGTGCGTGTGTGTGTGTGTTTGTATCACATTTTAGTTAACCACTGATTAGTTGATGGACATTTAGGTTGATTCCACATCTTTGCAATTGTGAATTGTACTGTGCTGAACATATGAGCACATGTGTCTTTTTTGTGTAATGACCTTTATTCCTTTGGGTAGATACCAAGTAATGGGATTGCTGAATCAAATGGCGGACCTACTTTTAGTTATTTGAGAAATATCCGTACCAATTTCCATAGAGGTTGTACTAGTTTACACTCCCACAAGAAGTATATACGTGTTCCCTTTTCACTGCACTTGCACCAGCATATATTATTATTTTTTATTTTTTAATAATGACCATTCTGATTGGTGTAAGATGTTCTCTCACTGTGGTTTTGATTTACATATCCCTGGAGACTAGTGATGCTGAGGAATTTTTCATGTATTTGTTGGCCACCTATATATCTTCTTTTGAGAAATGTCTGTTCATGTTATTTGCCCACTTTTGAATGGGGTTATTTGCTTTTTTGTTGCTGATTTGTTTGAGTTGTTTGTAGATTCTGGATGTTAGTCCTTTGTCAGATGTACAGTTTGCGAAAATCTTCTCTGATTCTGTAAGTTGCCTATTTACTCCGTTAATTATTTCTTTTGCTGTGTGGGAGCTTTTTATTTTAGTTAATTCTTATTTATTTTTGTGTTTGCTTTACAATTTAGCAACTAAGCACATTTGAGTTCCTACCTTGCCTAACTAAGCATCATAGGACTTATCCACTTAGTTATTTGGCCACTAAAAATATCTCCAAAGAGTTAAGAAAATATATATATATAAGGTTTTATGGAGGATCATAACATTTTATTCCTTTATCCAGAATCTAATGACTATCTACTACATGCCAGCCCTAGGCATTGTGGGTAATACGTGATTAATAAAATGTACTATCTGTTCTCCAGGGGCATGCAGGCTAGAAAAGAAGTTGACAAATGCAAACAAGTGAAATACCAAATAGAAAATGAGGTTCAAGGAAAGTTTTGTGGTAGGCAGACTAGCCCCCTCTATTGATCCTGTGACTATACAAAAATATTTTGCAGGTGTAAATAAGATCATAAACATTAAAATAGGAGACCATCCTGAATTATCTTGGTAGCCCCAAGCAAATCATATGAACCTTTAAAAGCAGAGAACTTTAGATAAAGTTCTGGCAGAAGGCAGATTCAGTAGAAGGGAAAGTTAGAGTGCTCCCAAGTTTGAGAAAGGATTAGATATGCCATTGTTGGCTCTGTGACACAAAGGTCCACGTGCAAGAAATGGAGCAGTTTCTAGGAGCCAAAAGGGCCCTCAGGTGACAGCCAGCAACGAATGGGGACCTTAGTCCTAAAACCACAAGGAAGTGGATTCCATCAAAGACTTGAATGATCTTGGAAGATAATTCTTTCCAAAGTCTTCAAGTAACAGTTCAGTTGGCGGTCACCTTGAATTCAACCTTGTGAAACTTAGAACAAAGAAATTAGCCTACCTGGACTTCTGATTTACAGAACTGTAAGGAAATAAGTTTGTATTGTTTTAAACTACTAAGTTTGTAGTAATTTATTATACCAGCATTAGAAAACTAACAAAAGTGCTATGGAAATACAGAGGAAGGAAAGATGGTCTCAGACAAACATAATCTGAGAATACTTGTTGGAGAAAATGACATTTGAAGTGGACATTATGATTGAAGGTAGTAGTGATAGTGGATTAGTTTATCTGGAAAGAAAAACGTGAAGACAAGAATATGAGAAGTCATAGGGCATGTGGAGGGAATATTTGGCTTATATAGTTTTCTCAAGTGACTTGTAGGAGATAAGGTAGCAAAGCTGAGCTAGTGCCAGATCACAAGGCCTCAAATTCTTGTTTTTGGTTTCTTTCTTTTATTTAATTTTAAAGATGTGGGGTACAATTCAGTGTTAGGTATACAAATGTTCATTGTGCATGTACCCTTGTTGATGAGGTGTACTCCTCCTCCCCTGGTAGTTTCCCACTACTGCCAATCCTTTTCTTATAGTATTATGATAGTTGTTCAAGGCCCGCTAAGAAGTGAGAACATGTGATACTCAGTTCTTTGTTTCTGTGATAGGTAACTCAGTATTATAGATTCTAAGTTCATCAAGGTTGCTGTGAAGTTCATAATTTTGTCCTTCTTTATGACTGTGTAATATTCCATTGTGTGTGTGTGTGTGTGTGTGTGTGTGTGTGTGTGTGTGTGTGTGTCACATTTTTTAATCCAGTCTTCCTTCAGTGGGCAGCACAGTTGGTTCCATGCTTTTGCTTTTGTGAACAATGCTGCAATAAACATATGTGTACAGGTTTCTTTTTCATAGAGTGATCTGAGTTCCTCAAGATATATTCCCAGGAGGGGGATTGCAGGGTCATATGGAAGGGTGATTTTTAGGTCTTTTTTTTTTTTAATTTTTATTATAAAGATGTGGGGTACATATCAGGGTTAGGTATATAAACATTGATCATGCAGGTACCCTTGTTGATGAGGTATGCCCCTCCCTCCCCTAGCAGTTTCCCTCAAATGCCAATCCCACCTCCCCCTTCCCTGACAGTTTCCCACTACTGCCCATCACTTTCTTATAGCGTTATAATTGTTCAAGGTCCGTTTTATTTTTATGTCTTTTAGAAATCACCACATTGTTTCCCACAGAGGTTGTACTAGTTTACACTCTCACCAACAGTGAAGTGTTCCCTTTTCCCGCATCCTCTCCAGCATCTGTTCTTTGACTTACTGATGATGGCCACCCTGACTGGAGTTACGTGGTATCTCAGTGTGGTTTCAATTTGTGTTTCTTTGATGACTAGTGAGGCTGAGCATTTTTTCATGTATCTGTTGGTTGCTTGTATGTCTTCTTTTGAGAAATGTCTATTCATATCTTTTGTCCACTTTGTAATGGGGTTGTTGTTTTTTTTTTCTTTTTCTTTTTCTTTTTGGCACATTTGAGTTCCTTGTAGATCTTTCCATTTTCTTCATGTGTGTTTGTAGAGAGATGAATTCCCCTCTTAGTACTGATGTCATGGCATCCCAGAGGTTTTGGTAAGATGTTTCTTCATTTTCATTTGTTTCCAGGTATCTTTTAATCTCTGTTTTGATTTCAGTGTTGACTCAGGAGTTGTTTAGCCTCATGCTATTTAGTGTCCATGTCTTTGTGGGTTCTGGAGGAACTTTGTTGGTGTTGGTATTTATTTTTGTTCTACTGTGACCTGAGAGGGTGCATGGCAGTATTTCAAGCTTGTGGAATTTGTTTATGCTTGATTTATGGCCAAGGATGTGGTAGATCTTAGAGTACATTTCATGAGGTGATGAGTAGAATGTATATTCTGTGGCTGGTGGGTGGAGTGTTCTGTAGGTATCAATTAAGTCCATTTGGTCAAGCATCACATTGAGAGTCCAAATCTTCTTTTTGATTTTTTGTCTTGATGATCTCTCTAGGGTTGTGAGTGGGGTATTTAAGTCCCCAGCTACGATAGTGTTAGAGTCAATATCTTTTTTAAGTTTACCTAGAATAAGTTGCTTTACAAAAGTTGTTGCTCCTATGTTGGGTGCATATATGTTTAGGATAGATATTTCTTATTGATGGATTGAATCCTTTATCATTATGTAATGGCCTTCTGTATATTTTAAAGTTTTTTATTTTTTTATTTTTTTTATTTTTTTGAGTTGGAGTCTCACTCTGTCGCCCAGACTGGAGTGCAGTGGCCGCTCCTGGCCACTGCAGCCTCAACCTGCTGGGCTCCGGCAATCCTTCCGCCTCAGCCTTCCAAGTAGCCGGAACTACAGGCATGCGCTACCACATCCAGCTGACTTTTTGATTTATTGTAGAGATGAGATCTCGCTGCCCAGGCGGGTCTCGAACCCGCGGGCTCAGGCAATCCACTCACCTCAGCCTCCCAAAGGCGTGGGATTACAGGCTGAGCCACCGAGCCCGGCTTATTTTAAAGTTTTTTATAACTTACAGGGTATTTTGTCTGATATTAAGATTGTGATTCCTGCTTTCTTTTATGTTCTATTCGCCTGAAATTTTGTTTCCCATCCTCTGACTTTGAGTTTTTGGTGAGATGAGTCTCTTGGAGACAATATATTGTTGCCTCGTGATATTTTTTATCCATTTTGCCTTTCTATGACTTTTCAGTGGTGCATTTAGTCCATTCACATTCAGGCTAATTATTGAGATGTGAAAGTTTATTCCTGTCATGAGGTTCTTATGGAGTTTGTTGTTGTTGCTGCTGTTTGTTTGTTGTCTTTCTTTTAATTTGGGGGTTAATGCATGTGTGTTTTCAATCTTTTTCCTGCATTCTTGGGAAGGGCATTGTCATTCTTTTTTTCCTTTCTTCTGTGATTAGTACTTTCTTAAGTGTTTCTTGTAGAGCTGGTCTGGAGTCAGTGTATACTCTTAGGAATTGAATGTCTGGGAAGGATTTTAATTCTCCATCACTGATGAAATTTAACTTAGCTGGGTAGGTAATTCTTGGTTGAAATTGCTTATCTTTGAGAACTTTGAAGATTGGACTCCAAGCTCTCCTCACTTGAAGTATTTCTGTAAATAAGTCTGCTGCTGTTCTAATTGGTCTTCCCTGGTAGGTAGTCTGACTTTTTTCTCTTGCTGCCTTTAGGATTTTTTCTTTTATACCTATTTTGTGTAGGCAAATTATTATGTGTCTAGCAGTTGGTGTACTCATTTGTCATCTTGTAGGGGTCTGGCTTCCTCTGCTACTCCTGAACATTGAGAGAAAACAGAACATAGAAGACAGAATCTGACACCCAGATAAGTTGTCAAAGAGATGAAATGATACAACTTTAAGTGCAGGGAATTTTTTTGACTAATAAAAATGAGATAGAAGAAGCTATGCAGATAAGTTTCCTCTTTTTCTCTACCCCAGGGAATCTCTCAAAGACAGGATTTCCTTGCAGTTCAGCATGTTGGGAGTATGGATATATAATGGCTCCTGGGAAAGTGAATGGATTGGCTGAAAAATTAGAGTCAAAAACATCTAGGGGAGACATATATGATTAGATGCAAGGGAGTGTTCCCAAAGGATGTGATCTTTGTATTTAACCTCAAGGCCAATAAGAATGTGTGTAATGAAGAAGATATACCCAACAACCAGGAGGACAGGATGATCCAACCCATGGACATCAGTCAGACTCTGTCTCAGGCACCCCCAGTTCTTCCCTAAAGGGCCCATGAATAAAGCAGTTATGCTAGCAAGAATGGTCTATTCATTGACTTAACAATATAGGTTTTCCTTATCAAGGCAGATGAATTTTGTACTTGTCCATATATATGTTTTACTTTAATTACCTTTAAGAGTTTACTTTCAAAATAAGTAAGTAATGCAACGTTTTAAAAACAGCATTGTGTCTATAGTAAGCACTTAATAAACAGTATCAATTGTCTTTGTCTGGGCTCCCTAGAAAACAGAATTTGAGACAAAAACTTAGGCACAGGTTCAATCCTAGGAAAGAAAGAACAGTGGATGGAAGTGGGCAGGAAAACAGAGCAAATGCATGTAAGATTATGACTACACCCCTGAATGCTAACATGTCAGCAGCAGAGATGGCAAGATGGTGGTTTCTTTAGGGATTCCAGTCAGCTCCCTGGTTTAAGGTTGAATTACACTCCATCTTAGAGGGGGCAGTGATGCTGGATGGGAATTTGTCTTTTCTGCCTGCAGTTTCTCTACCAGCATCAACAATTGGGGGTTCATAGACTGTCTCACATGACAATATTGCCTTGAAACAAGATATCAGTTTATGGCAATATGTAAGACAATGAGTATATGAGTACAATGTTTTGGGGTGTTGCTTACCATGTACCCTATAAGAAGCAGCTGTCCTCATAGAGTGGTGAAATGACCCTTTGTTTTTATTTTTTAAATTATGTTTTATTTTAAAGATGTGGGGTACAATTTAGGATTAAGTATACAAGTGGTCATTGTACAGGTAAAGTTTGGGCCTCCCTTTGGTCTCCATTTTGCCTGGTTTGAGATCAGGTACCCTTAGTGATGCTGTGTGCCCCCTCCCTCCCCTGACAGTTTCACACTACTGCATACTTCTTATGTCATTATGATAAATGTTCAGGATCCACTTATGAGTGAGAACATGTGATACTTAGTTATTTGTTCCTGTGATAGATCACTGAGTATGACAGAATAGAAGTCCCTCCAAGTTGCTGCAAAATTCATAATTTTGTCCTTCTTTTTTGACGACGTAATATGCCATCATGTATATGTATCACATTTTTTTAATCCAGTCCACTTTCAATGGGCAGCACAGTTGGTTCCATGCTTTTGCTATTGTGAATAATCCTGCAATAAACATACATATACATATGCAGGTATCTTTTTTATCTTTACAGAATGACTTAAGTTCCTCCGGGTATATTCCCGGAAGAGGGATTACTGGGTTGTATGGAATGTCGATTTGTAGATCTTTTAGGAATTGCCACACTGTTTTTCACAGAGGTTGTACTAGTTAGCATTCCCAACAACAGTGTAGAAGTATTCCCTTTTCCCTGCATCCTCTTCAGCATCTGTTGTTTTTTGAGTTATTGATGATGGTCATCCTGACTGGAGTTAGGTAGCATCTCAGTGTGGTTTTAATTTGTATTTCTCTGATGATTAGTGAGGCTAAGCATTTTTTTCATGTATCTGTTGGCTGTTCGTATGTCTTCTTTTGAGAAGTGTCTATTCATATCCCCTGTCCACTTTTTAATAGGACTGTTTGTTTTTTTCTTTTTGGCACATTTGAGTTCCTTGTAGATCCTGGTTGTTAAGAGAATCTGTCAAAAACCTCCTTGCACTGATAAAGGACTTTGGCAAAGTCTAGGGTACAAAATAAATGTACAAAAGACAGTCACATTCTTACAACAAACAGGCAGAGAACCAAATAAAAAGCACAATCCCATTCACAAGCTACACAAAAATGAAGTACCTTGGCATCTTCCTAACCAGAAAAGTGAAAGACCTTTAATAATGAAAACTATAAAATGCTGCTCAAAGAAATCAAAGGTGACACAAACAAATGGAAAAATATTCTATGCTCATGAATTGGAAGAATCAACATTGTTAAGATGTTCATCCTACCCAACACAATCTACAGATTCAGCACAATACCCTTTAAATTACCAACATCATTATTCTTAGACCTGGAAACGACAATACAGAAACTCATATGGAAATATAAGTGACCATGAATAGCCAAAACAATCCTCAGCAAAGGAAACGAAGCAGGAGTTATCACACTTCCAGACTTTAAACTTTATTATAAGACTACAAATAATCAAAACAGCCTGGTATTGGTACAAGAACAGACATATAAACCAATGAACAGGATAGAGATTCCAGAAGCAAAACCTCAATCTCTCAACCAAGTTGTCTTTGACAAAGTCTCCAACAACAACCTATGTTGTCTCCTGGGGAGAGAAGAACCTATTCAGTAAATGGTGCTGGGAAAACTGGGTGACCACATGCAGAAGAATGAAACAGGACCCCTACCTATCTACATACACAAAAATCAACTCTAAATGAATCAAAGACATAAACATAAATTCTCAAACTATAAGAATCTTAGAAAACACAGGGAACACTCTTATGGAAATTAGAATAGGCAATTGATTTCTTATCAAACCCCCCAAATGTCCATGCCATAAGAGATAAGGCAGACAATTGGGACCCCATCAACTGAAAAATTTCTGCAAAGCAAAAGAAACCATCAAGAGAGTGGGGAGACAGCCACAGAATGGGAAAAAATATTTGCCAACTGTATATCTGAAACAGTCTTTTGAAGAATCAGATAAAGCATCAGCATGGGCTCAAGATTCTGTAGATTAATCCTGATCTCCAGTATAATGTGTATGAGTGAACTGCTACTGATATAGAGTGGTGTGGCCATTAGCTAGGATACATGAGCCCATGAGCTAAGGGCAGAAAGTGAGATTGGCTCCTTCACTATCACTCCCAAGAATACACCTGCAGAATTTGTGCTTACTGTTTCTACAACCTTAGTTCTAATGAATTCGAGGCCTTGCTTTCCAGGGTAGGAAAACACACTGACTGTGGTGATTATTTTTTTTTACAAGTTTGGAGTCCTCATGCCAGTGAATTTTTTGGCAAAGAATTGCCTTGCTTTACTGACATAGCTGTTTGCTGCGAGGATCTCTGGTTGACACACAATAGAGATTTGTGTACAAACACAATGAGCTTTACTGGATATATCTTATTGCTCTTGGTCACTTATTAAAGACTGTAAATGGTGAATGTCAGTGATCATGGCTGTCAACCCAGACTACTGAAATGCTGGCCAAGAGTATGGGAAATACATAAGAGATATGGTGAAAGAAGTTGATGGATATCCATTACAGCTGGGATCAGCTGTACCACCATTCTAGCTTCATTTGCTGACCATCTTGAAGTCTTTAAAGTTTCAGGGTCCACTACCTTGCTTAACAGATTGGTCTTGTATCTTGCCAGGAAATGAGGAAGAATATTTACTCCTAGGTATAATAAGAGGTGAGCTAAGTGTCTCTGAGTGAAGCAAGGGCTAAATAGGACTGGACTTAATTTATGCACCACCTAGACCCATGCATTTGCATTGTTTTCTGGCTAGGGTGACCCTGGCAATAGCTATTGTGCTATTTCAGTGACTGTGGAAACAGTTGCTGCTGCCTTCTTTGCTCCTATAGATGAAGGGCCTCATTGCCATGACTGCTCATGGATCCTAAATTTGGTTATACTCTATTCTAATATGTTCCTGCTAAAGGCATGCCGTTTTCTGCCCTGGAGGCTCCACATAGTTGATGATGAGCACATGTAACCTGGAAATCTGGTAGAGTCAACTTCCTCATGGACTTATTTTGATGAATGGGAGATATGAACCTTGTATAAATCCTTCATTTTTTCCCCCAGAGAGATGATAAAGAAATAAGTTTCACAAGACATCACTGAAGAGATAGAACAAATTAACTGTTCTTTAAAGCTGTAACCAATTTGGTGATTGCTATGGTTTGAATATGTTCATGTGCTGGAAGCCTCATCCCAAACGCAAAAGTGTTGGGAAGTAGGAACTTTAAGAGGTGATTAGGACACATATTTGCTATTTTTTTTTTTTTGCCTCACTTCTCTCTTCCATCATTCTTGCTTCCCTACCATTGAACTTACCCAATAATATGTTAGCACCTAAACTTTTGCCTCAAACTCTGTTTGCTGGGGAATTCAGGTTAAGACAATTGATAGCATTTGATTTGTGCTTACTATTTTAAGATACTGTTTTAAGCAGCTTACATTATTAATTCATTTTTATTGTGGTAAAATATATAAAATTTTTAACATAAAATATATAAAGCATACGTATAAAACATTGTATATAAAATATATGATATAAAACACACAATTAGCCATTTTAAATATACAAGCATTATTATTTTTAATTTTTTGAGTCGGGGCCACTTAGGCTGGGATATGGTGGCATGATTATGAAAATCATGGCTCAAGGCAGCCTCGACCTCCTGGGTTCAGGCAATCCTTCCACCTCAGCATCCTAAGTAGCTGGGACTATTTTGTGGAGACGAGGTTTTGCTATATTGCTCAGGCTGGTCTCGAACTCCTGGATTCAAGCAATTCATCCACCTTGGCCTCTCAAAATGCTGAGATTACAGGCATGAGCCACTGTACTGGCCTATTAATTCATTTTTAAAGTAGCTTTAAAAAATAAATTAAAGCATGTATACAGACAAGAGCAGAATTCATAAGTGTGCAGCTCAATGAACTTCTGTAAATAGAACACATTTGTCCAAGATATAGAACACTACCAACACCAGAGAAGACTTCCTTCTACTTCTCCCAGTCACCATCCTATTCCACAGGAAATTACTATTTTGACTTCTATCATCGTTTTTTGCTTTTGTCGTGTAGTAGAATTCTTTTATGCTTGAACTATTCTGCTCAAAACTGTGTTGCTAAAATCCATCAATGTTTGTATAGAAGTGGTTTGTCCATTTCCATTGCAGATAACATTTCATTGTATAATTACATCATAATTTGTTTCTCATTTTATTGTAAATAGACATTGGGATTATTTCTAGTTTTTGGCTGGTATGTATAATGTTTCTGTGAACATTCTTGTACATGGCTTTTGGTACTGGATCACAGGGGTCATATTTGGTCAGTTTTAATAAGTACTGTTTAATTTCTCCCCCATAGTTTACATTTCCATCGATGGTTATATGAATGTTCCAGTCTTAACATTCTTATCAGTATTTGATATTGTCAGGGTTTTTTTGGGGGGGGAGTATAATTTTAGCTTTTTTCTCTCTGTATGTAATAATATCTCATTATTATTTTAATTTGCATCTCTCTAATGCCAATGAGATTGAGCATAATATCATACAGTTTTTGGCTATTTGAAATACTCTTTTCTGAAGTGCCTATTCAAGTCTTTTGTCCATTTTTCCCTCTTTTGAATTGTGAGTTGTTTGACTTTGTCTTTTATTTATTTGATGGATTTCTTTACATAATCTGAACATGAGCCCCCTATCAAGCATGTGTATTACACATTTTCTTTCGCATGTGTAGCTTGCATTCTCATTTTTTAATGGAGACTTTTTTATGAAGTTAATTTTAGTAAAGACCAAGTTGTCAATATAATATAGCATATGCATGTCCTGTAAAATAGGTGAAGATTTCTTAAATAGGACATAAAAACCTTAACCAATAGATCAAGAAATCTTTGACTATCTAAAGGTCATGAAGATATGGTATGTCATCTTTTGGAAACTTTATTTTTTCTTCTAATTTACGTCTTTAGTCCACCTGGATTGATTTGGGAGTAAAGCACAAGGTAGAGGTAAAGATTTGGATATCTGATTAACCCAGTACCATGTATTGAAAAAGCCAGGACAGCAATGGCACAGTTATTCGGGTAACAGAGTAGCTCTCTTCTTATGAGGGAAATTGGTCTACAAATTTCTTATTTATTTATTTATTTATATTTATTTATTTTGAATCAGAGTCTCACTTTGTTGCCCAGGCTAGAGTGCAGTGGCACAGTCTGGTATTATTTTTGTTAAGCTGTGTTTTGTGGGAAATTTGTCAATTTCATATAAATGTCAAACGTATTAGCATAAGTTTCTCACAACATTCTCTTACTGTTTAATGTTTGATGAACAGTACTGTCTTCCATATTCATTCTTTATATTGGCTATTTGGTCTTTTTAGTCATCTTGTTCAGCCTTGCTAAGGCTCTGTCCATTTTATTAGCCTTTGCAGAGACTCAGATTTTGGCTTAATGTTCTCGATTACATTTTCCTTCTATTTCATTGGTATCTACTCTTAATGTTCTTGATTACATTTTCCTTCTATTTCATTGGCATCCACTCTTTTATTTTATCTCTCTGTTTCCTTGGATTTAATTTGCTTTGTTTTTTAGCCATCGCATCCAGCCATTTACTACTAAACTCTTTTAATTCTGGTATTAAGCTTACCCTAGGGTGTTTTGCTTTTTGTTTGTAACAGTGATTAGGGAGGTAAAAGCATTACTGGTTTTATTGAACTGGGGCTAGGTATGTTATGCATTCTGCAATGCAAGGGACATTCTCTTACAAGAATCAATAGTTATATGTCTTGCATAACCTTCAACAGTTCTGCTGAACTATTCAGGTAGGTGACATACCTGCTGATAATGATCTGACTTTATGTTCTTACTCCCTTTTACATATAAGCCCTAAAATATTTTTCCATCATTTATATAGAGATTGAATTTTCCATGAATAGTACAGAAAGGGAATATTGTGTTTGCTTCTTTTGAACTTTATGGAAAATTAGCTACAATTTTGGGAGATCACATCAACTACCTTACTCTGCTTATGGTATTTTTGTTGCTTATATAACTCATATTTTGTCAGCAATGCAGCACATAATCTGGATATATATATTTGCTAGGATTCTACAGATAGATGCAAGCATTTGATCCTTCATTTCATATAAAGTCATATTATTTTGTTATAAATTACCTTCCCTTTATTTTTCTTTATATTCAAGTCTGAACACTGTCATGTACACTAATTTAAAGTTGATACGTGAAAGCCTGTGATATTATTTACTAATTTTAGCTCAAAATAATTATGATTTCATTTCAGTATTTTTGTTGTTAAAAAAGAAGTATGCCGGGGGCAGTGGCTCACACCTGCAATACCAGAACTTCAGGAAGTCGAGGTGGGTGGACTGCTTGAGCCCAGGAGTTGGAGAATGATCACCAGCAGGAAGTCGAGACTGCGATGAGCTGTGATGATATATCTTCACCCCAGCCTGTGCGACTGTGTGAGACAGTGACTCAAAAGAGAGAGAGAGAGAGAGAGAGAGAGAGAGAGAGAGAGAGAGAGAGAGAGAGAGAGAGAGAGAGAGAGAGAGAGAGAAAGAAAGAAAAGAAAGGTCTGGAATCTGATAGGTTGAGATCAACTCGGGTAGAAACAGAATATTTGCTAAGATTGATTTCAATACACCAGATCCGACACAAAAAGGCCCTTTATTGCTACTATTTCTTTGTTGTTTTTATTATCCTTTTAAAAAATTACTATTCCTACATAAAGCGGTTTTAGGTACTACCAAGTGTCCGTAGCCTGCGGGAGGGAACCTTTGCGCCCCGTCAGCGGTGCTCTTAGGCAGTCACCGACGAGACCCGGGCCGGAACCTTGGCGCTGTGACGCTAGTTTCCGGCGGGCTCCTTAGAGCGCTGAACAGTTTTGGGCCCAACGACCATGAGAGGGCCGGAGCCAGGTCCCGAGCCGACGATGGAGGGGGACGTGCTGGACACACTGGAGGCGTTGGGGTGAGTGTTCTTGGGGACGTCTTTTTCCCTGAAATCGCAACTTCTCCTTCTGCTTGGCTGCTGCAGCCTGCTTCCCTTGGGCCTCCGCTGGGCCCGGGCGGCCCGGTGAAGGCCTTCTGTCCTGCCCCGCTCTCCTCGGCGCTGACGGAGTTAAGCGGGAGGCGGGAGAGAAATCCGTTTGGGGGGTGGAGCAGGGCGAGCGAGCTGGGGCGCGTGGCCCCCACTTCCAAACTTCTTGCCCTGATACTCTGCTGCCCGCAGCTGCGGGAAGGCACCGAGCGGCCCTGCTCGTTTGGGTTCTCCCAGCCAGCGGGTGCCCGCGGGTGATGTTTACGTTGACGTAGTGGTTGCGCCTGGAGGGAACTGTGGCTGAGGACTTCTCTCCTACGGCGTTCAGCTTCGAGCTCGCGAGCGAATTTGTCGTACTTCTTTGATTGAAGACAGTCTTTTAGTTCTTTGCGAGTACATTCTTTCAACCATTTCATCCGTCCGTCAACAACATGTCTGTTAACTCGTGTATTCATTAATACATGTTTACCTTTGTAAATTTCTCCTACGGGAAGGGGCAGTTTTCAGATCACTTTTAGTTACATAGTCGTGAGGGCCACAAAGAGCTTACTGTTTGCTGATATTTATAATTAATGATGCTAAGTGCTGTGAGAACTCCTGGGGTGGAAGTGAGGGTGATGTTAATAGTTCCAGGTGTGGGGATCCGTTATCTCCACAGCCCTTTTCCTTATCCCAAATTATCTTGTCCTATCCATTTATTTGTCTCTTTAACTCCCTTTTTCTCTCCCCTGATATCTCTCTCTCTCTCTCTCTCTCTCTCTCTCTCTCTCTCTCTCTCTCTCTCTCTCGTCATCTCTTGGAAAACCCATGCCCTTATTATTTTGCTTACTGATGTATTTCCAGCAACACACTAGAACAGGGTCTGTTACAATAAGTAGTGGTTGAATCAAAGAGTAAATGAATGAAGCGCAAAAAAAGAAGAGTGTACAGCAGTAAGCATAGGACCAGGTAGTTGAGTGGAAAAAAATGCATATTTATTAAAGAATTTGGAGCCATCTGCACAATTGTTTGCCCTGCTACATGCTGCGGTTTTGTTTGTCTGTTGTTGTTGGTTTTTTTTTTTTTTGAGTTGGAGTCTCACTCTGTCACCAGACTGGAGTGCAAATGGCCGCTCCCGGCCACCGCAGCCTCGACCTGCTGGGCTCCGGCGATCCTTCCGTCTCAGCCTTCCGTAGCTGGAACTAGGTGCGCGCTACCACACCCGGCTAATTTTTGATTTATTGTAGAGATGAGGTCTCGCCTGCCCAGGCGGGTCTCGAACCCGTGGGCTCAGGCAATCCACTCACCTCAGCCTCCCAAAGGCGCGGGATTACAGGCTGAGCCACCGAGCCCGGCATCTGTTTGTTTTTTGATAGGATAAACTGTGTCTTTGCAGTGTCCTTATGAACCTTCAGTCCCCTCCTCTTTTATTTTTTTCACAAAATTACATTTACTTCTCTATCAACTGTTTAGTTGGACCCTGGTAATACCTACTTTGCAGTGACCCAGTGTTACAGAGCCTTTCATTTAGTAGATTCTGAATAAATATGTCAAATGAAAGAACAGAGCCTAAGTAATCAGAATTTAGGGGGCATTTTTATTTCTGTGAAATCCCTTGGAAATTCTGACTTAGTTAAGGAAGTAACCAAGAGAAGTTAAAATATTTAGGAGAAGAATTTAGGCCCCAAACAGTTTGAGTTCCCAAGTACTCCAGATAAGAATAGTGGTATCCCATAAATAGTTAATGAAAAGGGGAAGGCAGTGTTTTTGTTTCTTCTTTCATGCCTTGAACTTGTTGTTCATATTATAGGTGTTTTGGAAAATGAAGTTTGCTATAATCTTGACTTTTATTAAGGAAAATTAGTTTTAGATCATTCAATCTGGAAAGTAAAGCAATTTTCATACTTTAGAATTACTTTTTCTGGAATAATTGAGAACAGAATTTTGAAGTTTGAATTTCCCTTTAATAATGAAATGTGAAAAAAAGTAGTTATTTACAATAGTTTTGTAATTGAATGCTTTTAAATATCAATGTAGATTGTGAATAATGCATTTTCTCTTGTAAGAAATTTAGGATATCAGTGAAGGTATTTTAGTTTGTCATATAAAATAAGAAATTAATGGGAGGCATTAAGAGAGAAAAAAATCTATGTGAAAGAACAATTAGTGGCATAATATAAATGAAAACAGGCGAAGAGTCACCCAGTTTTCTCATCTGTGAAATGAGTCGGGCTGGAGCAGATGATTTCAGAAGTCTCTTCCAGTTCTGATTGTCTGTGATTTTGTGGAACAGTAGATCTCAAGGCTGGTTGTGCATCAGAATCTTCTACGGAGCTTGAGGAATGTTCTAGTCTGGTGTATACCACAGACTGATGGAGCCATAGTCTTCAGAGGTATGGTACAGGAATGCATATTTTTAAAAAAGCTTCAGAGCCTAAGTTGAGAAACAGTGCTATGGAGGGAAGTTTACTTTAAATATCTGTTGAGCATAATTGTATATTGGCCACAGTTCAAAGTAGTCAGTGGTGAGCAAAATAGACTTGGTTTCTGTTCCTGAGTAGCTTACAATCTAGTAGAGAAATGGACATGGTCACACAAATAATTATAAACTATAATAAATGTGTCAAAAGAAAAGAATAGGATGATATAACAGGAGGACTTACGTCGTTTTAGGGGTTAGTGATTCCTAAGAAAGTGACATTTGAATTGAAATAGTAAGGGTGAATGGAAGTTAACTAGCTGAGATTGAATGGGAAAGGAGGACAAAAGTATTTTGAGAGTGAGAAGAAAACATGAACACCTTGAGTGGGAAGGAGCATGCTGTTTTAGAAGAACTAGTAGGAAGCTAATATGGTGGGAAGGCAGAGTGCAAGAGTGGTATGAAATTGGATTCAAGAGTTGGGTGAGGATCATGGCATGTGGCACCTTTTAGGTTGTGTTGTAGATTTTTTTCTTGATCATGACAGCAGTGGGAAATGATTGAAGTATATTTAATAAGAAAGGGAGTGATTAGCTGTCTAATTTGACAGTTACATCAGTCAGCAAGGTGAAGAATGGATTGGAGAATTTAGTTAGTCTGGAAAAGAAATGATGGTGGCTTAGTGGCAGTGGATACGGAAAAGAAGTGCATTACAGGATATAGTGATTGGATATTAGAATGCAAGTATTCATTTCTTTTTAGAATTTTTATTTAAAAAAAATTTTTTTTGTATTGATGAGGTCTCCCTGTGTTGTGTAGGTTGGTCTTAAGTGATTCTTCTGCCTGCCAGCATATTTGGATTACAGGCATGAGTCTCTGTGCCAGATTTATGTCTTCAGTTGGTGGTTTGTTGAGCACCTTGGGATCTAAATTGGATAGGGAACAAAGTGAAGATAGGAGGGAGATAATAAATATGGAGAGTACAGAGGGAATAGAAGTAGTGATGATGTAAAAAAAAGTTGTAGGTTAGTGGCCAAAAAACAAGTTAGAGGTTGTGGTCAGGGAGTAACATGGTTGGATTATTTTTGGAGGGGACTAGTTTTAGATGATGGTAGGGTTCAGGGTTTGGCTGAAATACATGTTGTGGAGATGGTTGGAATTGAGAGCTCAAGGTATGTAATAGGATATCCATATTGCCTTTGAAGAAACTCTTTGTAGTAGCAAGAGTAGAAGTGAAGAGGAAGACTAAGCAAAAGGGATGTTGGGGAATGTCCAAGAGACTGATAGATGAAAACCACAGGAGAAATGGTGGCTAGTCTGACTGACCTAAGCCTCAAGAGAACAGGAGATATTGATAAGATAATGGGAGAGCAATGGTATGGATGCTGTTTTGGAAAGCAAGAAGGAGACACACCTTACTATCTGACTTGGAGAAATTTCAGAGGGTAAAAGTAGCCAAAGCTAATGGTTGTAGGGCTAATATTTCTGGACAATATAACAACATCCACTAGGTAATGGATGAACATGGTGAAAGAGTTTGAGACACAGGGAGAAGTGTAGAGCTGGATGAGTGGCAAGACCAATAAAGTGGGTAAATAACAAGGGAAAAGAAAGGGTCTTACATTTTATCTGTTGACTGATGAAAATAGAAAACAGAAAGTGAATTAGACCCTGCCTGTCTTGGAGAGGAGAGTTGCCAGCAGCTCTATCGGACTGAAGATTTGGACCACCCAACTTGAAGTAGTGTCACATTGGCAAGTATGGCTCTAGTGTACGAGGCCCTGGGGAAATGGAGGGGGTCTAGGCCTAGGGGAAGTGTCCCCAGTGTTTTGAATAACAGTTGCACTTTTCTAATTAAATAAGAATATACAGAATAAACTAGGAGCATAGTTACTGTCAGTAAACAGCAGAATGGCATTGGAAATCAAAGCAAGCATGAAATAAAATTGATAAGCACAAAAATGTTGATATATGTAGCATAAATAGACTCTTAAATACCTATTCTAATTTCTCATATACTGCAGGAGGAGAAAGAGTGATGATAAATAAAGTACTCAAGAATTGTGCTCCCGAATGAGAGGCTTGTGGACAGCTTCATCACCACCTGGGTAGTAGAGAGGTAGAATCTCTGACCTCACTGCAGCTCTACGGAATTAGAATCTTTATTTAACATGACCCTCGGGAGATTCATATGCACATAAAAGTTTAAGAAGCACTGCTCTAGTCAGATACACTCTTAATATTCTTATTAGATTATCTAGCAGAATATTTTTGGATATGTCTATTGTGTAAGATAATTAGAAAGTTTTACCGAGGGTACCAAAAAAAGTACACATTTTAAGAGATGTTCACTGTAATCAGAAGTGTCTGGATGCTGACAGTAACCACTCTGAGTACCTTTTATAATTGCAGAAGTCAAACATGACTTGTATTCATCTTATTGAGTATTAAAATTTTAAGACAGTTTTTTCCTTTCTTAAAATGTGTTCATTTTTTGGCACCCTCTGTATTTCTGGATGGTAACAGAACAATAGGGGTTAAGAGAGTGGGGCTGTGGTTCAGTTCTCAGCCAACTGTTAGCTGAGATTATGACCATCCCTGGTGAGTTTTTTACCTTTATATTTCTCAGTTTTCTCATCTGTCAAACTGAACTAATAATAGTATGTACCTTATAGGGTATTATGTCAATTAAGTGAAGTAATTTATATAAAGCTCTTAGCACTGGCCTCACATTCAATGATCAGTTTATAAATGTTAGTCGCTATTATAGTTTTGATAGTTATTAGATATTCAAGTATGTTAAATGTATTTATTTTTTATTTTTATTTTTTACTTTATCTGATGAGCTAAGGCATTAAGGATTATGGATTTTTTTTCCCTCCTAATTCAATGTTTTTTTATTATTTTGATCAGTTTCTGTTGATTTTTTGTAATTGGCATTTCAGTTAAAATAACTTGTCACTGCCAATATGAATCAGTTACATTTATTTAAGAATTTGTTAGGTGAGCAAACTGAACTGGTAACATCGTTATGCAAAGATTTACACAGAAATTAGAGTGTGGCTCCATCTCTCTAAGATTAGAGAGGGGACCAGACGCTTAAGGAACATTTGGCAGCGAATGCTTGAGGATGAAAGCTCTTAAAGTTTCCCTTTTAGTAGAAGCAGGTAAACACAGGAGCTGTTGCCATGGTGATGGGGTGGCAGTCTGTTTCTGGCATCTCTGACAGCAGATGGATGGGTGGGTAGATCACAAACACATAGACAAAAGGTGAGGTGGTAGCTGGAAGGCAAACTCTTGAAAAAAGATGTTAATCTTAACATTTTGGGACTCGCCCAAGGGTTTGGGAAAGGATTATTGTCCTGTATGAGTTCAAGGTGACCAAAGAAATTCCATTTTGGGTTCTGTCCTTTCAGAGTTTATGGGTATTGATTTATTGCAGAAATGAAAGTAAGTACAGGGAAATAAGATGTTTACTGTATGGGGGGGTGCAAAAACCCAGAATTTATTTACACTTATCGAGATGCTTTTCCCACTGCTCAGAACAATTTTTGAAATTGTCAGTTTTGATGCCTTTTACTGTTTCTGCAGCTTTTTTGTTTCACCTCTTACATGTCAGTAAAATGCTTTCCTCTGAGGACTGTTTTCATCTGGGGAAACAAAAAGAAGTAGCTCACAGCGAGATTGAATAGGGAGGTCGTTTTGGGTCAAAAACTGCTGAACCCTCAGCAGCGTGGTGTGGGCAGGTATGTTGTCATGGTGAAAAAACCAGTCAGTCACCAGTTTGCCACAACTCAGAACATTTCTTCTGCAAGTTGTGATGCAACCTTCTCAAAACTTCCAGATAAAAACTTTGGTTGACTGTTTATCTGGAAGAACAAATTCCGAGTGTACTACAAGGGACCTCTGCTCCAAAGATAATTCTGGGGTTTGGGGGGTTCCCTCTTGTAAGACATGGAAGAAGTAAATGCATAGGGGAACCAGCCTTGGGCTGGAGGTACAGAAATAGAGTTTAAATCCCAGCTCAGCCTTTACTTGACTGTATTACCTGGACCAGATTATTTGCTTAGTTTCCTTGTAGTTGTAGGCAGAAGTCTGAAAGTTTACATGGAGGGTTTGGGTCAAATCTGGATTTGAATCCTAGTGCCATCATTTAGTTACTTATCTCCTGATACTACAGAATTAGGATAATACTAACTTAAAGTATTGCTGTAAATATTAAGTAAGTTGTAAAAAAAAAAATGTATATATACAGGTTCTTAGTTTCTTTCCTTCCTTCCTTCCTTCCTTCCTTCCTTCCTTCCTTCCTTCCTTCCTTCCTTCATTCCTTCCTTCCATCAGGGTCTCACTTTGTTACCCAGACTAGAATGCAGTGACATGATCACAGCTCACTGCAGCCTCAAGCTCCTGGGCTCAAACGATTCTCCTGTCTCAGCCTCCCAAGTAGCTGGGACTACAGGTGCATGCCATTATACCTGACTAATTCTGTAAATTTTTTGTAGAAATAAGGTCTCATAATATTGCCCAGGCTGGTCTAGAACTCCTGGGCTCAAGCAATCCTCCCGTCTTGGCCTCTATCCAAAGTCTGGGATTTCAGGCATGAACCACCGTGTCCAGCCAAGTCTTAGTTTCTTTACCTCAAAATGGGAGTTGGCCAGGCTGGGTGGTTCAACCTGTAATCCCGCGCCTTTGGGAGGCTGAGGTGAGTGAATTGCCTGAGCCCGCGGGTTCGAGACCCGCCTGGGCAGCGAGACTTCATCTCTACAATAAATAAAAAAAAAAGCCGGGCGTGGTAGCGCATGCCTGTAATTCTGGCTACTCGGAAGGATCGTCGGAGCCCAGCAGGTCGAGTTGCGGTGGCCGGGAGCGGCCACTGCACTCCAGTCTGGGCGACAGAGTGAGACTCCAACTCAAAAAAAAAAAAAGAAAGAAAGAAAATACCTGTTGTACTCACCTTTTTGGTTCTTTTTGCAACTGAGCTTTTTTTTTTTTAACATTATAAACTCATGGATATGAATATATTTGATGTATTTTAATACATTGCCATTATTATTCTTTTGATACTCAAATCTCATATCTCTGGTTAGTAAGTGCTCATTCACATAGGCCAATGAGGCCTTTGAACATAGAATTCAGAGAAAAAGAAATGCAAATGACCTTTAAACATATGCAAAGATGCCATATGACTTATTCATAACGGAAATGTAAATTAAAACTATAATGAACTACCAAATGGTCAAAAATCCAAAAGTTTGACAACTTTGAATTATAGGGGAATGGGTACTCTGATATCTTGATAGTAAAACCGCTTTAGAGGAAAATTTTTTAGTATCTAACGAAATTGCATATCTATTTGGCCTTTGGCACAACAATCTAACTTACCCCTAGGAATCTTCTCAGATATGCAGTGACAAAAATTTGCCATATAGTAACAAAATAATGGAAGCAACCTCCCAGACCAAAACAAAACAAAATTTAAAAAATACTGGAAACAACTCAAATGTCCTTCAGTAAATGCTGAATAAATAAAATATGGTGCATCCAGACAGTGAGATAGTATACAACTGTAAAAATGATTTATAGTATCTCTAAGTACTGCTCCCTAGTGTATGTAAATGTGTGAACATGTATGTATTTAAAGCAAGGCATAGAACAGTATATAGTAGGCTACCTTTTATCTTTAAAAAAAAGGAAAAAATGCTTACATTAAAACACATTATGGAAGGGCACACCAATCTAATAAATCTGGCTACCTATGGTAGAGGGATAGAACAGCGTAGAGGGTACAAGATTAAGATTGCAAACTAGATTTTTCCTGAATATACCTTGTTTTTTAAGTTAGACTTTGAAACCACATGAATGTTTTACATAATTGTAAGACAACTAAATAAAAATGAAATCAAAACAAATATATCTCTAAAAATTGAAAGCAAAATGAAATAAATGTCTATTGATATATTGAGTATGTGGTTTAACCACATGGAAAAGAATTACTTTTCTGTACATCCTTACTGGAATATATTCTAAATCTAAAAATATTAAACTATTTTCAGTAATGTTGTTGTTAGCAATAATGCTAGATTTTCTATTCTGAGGCTGTATGTAATTTACACCTACTTTTATATATAATAGAACTATTGCAATATTACTAAAAACAAGAATTTTTATTTTAAAGTAGATAAAAATATAAAACAAAGTAAGTAAAAGCCCTACAATTCTAAATTCAAATTGGAAATAGCAAACTGAACTCCTGACATGGTTTCTCATACAAAGGCATACAAACAGTGATTAACTGTTGTTACCACATTGTGTGCTCTAAACTCCATGAAAAAGAATCAGGGCTCCTAGAAGAAATGCCTGATTACAAGTCTATGGCAGGAACATCTTGTCATAGATAGTAAGGAAAGATTTCAAAGAATATTGGGAACAAGTCAAGGGGCTCATTGGCCTATATGAATAGGCTCTTACTAACCAGAGACAGAAGAATGTGAATATCAAAAGAATAATAACTGCAATGGATTAAATCACATCAAATAGTTTACAATGTTAAGAAAAAGCTCAGTTGTGAAAAGAACCATACAGTAGAAAACCTAATTTAATTAAGGTAGTATGTAAAGTGTTTTAAAAACTTAAGGTTCATCAAATACAGTTTGCAGAAATGCTTAAAAGTATAAAATTATACAATAAATGGTTTAGGTTAAAATGATCTCAGGTTCTTTTCAGCTTTATATTTTTTAATTTGAAATTTGCAACTATTCTTAGAATAAGGCTATTAGACTTTATGCTATATTTGACTTTGTGTTATTTGTGATATTTATCATAAAATTGGTAGGTAATTTTACTGTAAAATGTTGCAATATGGAAAAAAGCCAGTATTAATTATATAAAGCAGGAATCAGCAAACTATTTCTGCAAAAGACCATATAGCAAATACTTTTGGGTTTGTTGACTGTAGCATCTCTGTTACACCTATTCAGCTTTACCATTGTAGTGTGAAAACAGCCATAGACAATCTGTGAGTGAATACATTTATTGACTGTGTTTCAATAAAATTTTATTTACAAAAAGAGGTAGCAGACCTTGATACAGAGTATCGGAAGTTTTTTGTTTGGTTTGTTTTTAACTTTTATTTCTTTCTTTCTAGGTATAAGGGACCACTGTTAGAAGAGCAAGCCCTTGCTAAGGCAGCAGAGGGTGGACTGACTTCACCTGAATTTTCAGAGCTCTGTATTTGGTTAAGCTCTCAAATAAAATCATTGTGCAACTTGGAAGAAAGTATCACTTCTGCTGGTATTGCCACTATGTTTTATTTACTTTTCTGTTTAATAGTAAAATTAACTGATAGCTTATGATTTACAGTTTTGTCAACAGTATGCCCAGTGTACAAAAGAAAAATTACATATTCTGAAGAACTTCAGTGGGTGATATTAAAAATCTTAGCATTAAATTTTAAATTAATCTAAAATTGATTTTTAAATTTGCTGTAAAATTATAAGCAATTACTATTTAGTTCTGTTCTTTAGAAAAAGTACAGTCTTAGCCGGGCTCGGTAGCTCAGACTGTAATCCCGCACCCTTGGGAGGCTGAGGTGAGTGGATTGCATGGGCCCGTGGGTTCGAGACCCGCCTGGGCAGCGAGGCCTCATCTCTACAATAAATCAAAAAATCAGCCGGGCATGGTAGCGCATGCCTGTAATTCTGGCTACTTGGAAGGCTGAGGCGGAAGGATCGCTGGAGCCCAGCGGGTCGAGGCTGTGGTGGCTGGGAGCGGCCACTGCACTCCAGTCTGGGCGACAGAGTGCGACTCCAACTCAAAAAGAAAAAGAAAAAAAAGATAAAGTAGAGTCTGATTTGGTTATCTAAATTAGATTTAAATTTTCAATGCTGCTGATATTGAATTAAAGTGTCCTTTTTTTTTTTTTTCAAATACATGTAATCCCTAATTTAAATTGTATTCCCAAGCCTGTAACTCATGATTTGGATTCACATTGGAATACATTTATAAAAAACTTCTGTACTGGCGTATAAAGTTTTGTTTTTTTTTTTAGGAGATGAGGTCTTGCCATGTTGCCCAGGCTGGACTTGAACTCCTGGGCTCAAGCCATCATCCTACCTCAGCCTCCTAAATAGCTGCAACTAAAGATGTCCACCATTGCACCCATACTGTCCTTTTAAATTATTTTTCCCTTGCCAACCATAACAGAATTCAGTTGAAGCAAAGTAAATAATCTGAATTCTAAACACATGTACAAGTTCCCATGTTATTATGAAATAAAGATAAGCAATGAGACTTGCTTAGATGAGTGCATTTATTATCTGAATATATAGAAATATAATAAAAATGGATCATTTGCTCTGAAGCCAATTAATAATTGTAGCCATAATAATGCTTTTAATATTTCAGTTACTAACATTTCCATATTATCTGCTGTTACAGGGAATCCATTGGAAGTGATTTGTTAGGGTTTTAAATATAACAATATTTATAATCTCATGATAGTTATGGTCTTAAATTGATATCTGTAGTCTTAAGTTTTAGTGTTACTTTATATGTAGAAATTGTTTGATTACCTTTAATGAAGCTTTGTGATCACACATCTAAAGATTTAATGTGAAAGTAAAAATTTAGAATTGAATGTAAAATTGAAGTAAACCAGTAGTAGATTTTATAGTATTGGATTACTCAGTAAATGACTTGACTTTATGATTTTTTTTAAAGGCAGAGATGATCTAGAGAGCTTCCAACTTGAGATAAGTGGTTTTTTAAAAGAAATGGCATGTCCATATTCGGTACTTATATCAGGAGATATTAAAGATCGTTTAAAAAAGAAGGAAGACTGTTTGACACTTCTATGTAAGTTATCTTTCCTTGAGCACTTAAATGTGTGTGTTTGATCTGGTTTTTGTTATTTTCCAGTGAAGATTTATACAGTTTCATTAATGAAGCATTAGACGTTTTATATATTAAAATGAATTAATATTTGACTTAAAATATGAGGTTACTCAGAAATGTTTATATAGTATAGTATAAATTATACTCTAACACTTGTGATTTATTTAGCTAATATAGAATGCCCTGTGTTTATGATTTTAATACTTTAGTAATTTTTTCTTTACCTAATTCATCTCTTAATACTTGTTACTAGATGAATAAAATTAATGATTTCCAGTCCTAAATAGATTAAGTAATCTTAAAACTCTGAAACTAGGCTAAGCATATTATTAGATACTGCTTTTTGTGATAGGCACTGAATGATAGTTTGTTCAAAAATATTTATTGATCTTCTATTGTTTATTAAGAACTTCTCTATATCAGGGATACATCAGTTTTTTAAAAAAGATAAAATTTGTACATTCAGGGCACTTAAAAGCATGGCTGATTTTCATCAGTAAGGGATTTAGAGTATAGATTACTCTATGGTCAAACTATTACCATAAATAATAGATCTAATTGTTTGTATTGGGTCCTTTCAAAAATTTTTAACTTTAATATTATAATATTTTTAAAGTTCTACAAACAGCGGTCATTTGAAGTAATTTTTCTAGCATCTTCTAGTATTGTATGTATGTATGTATGTATTTAGTAGTGATAGACGTTTTGGCATTTGAATTAGCTTCTATGTGTTGAGGGTGTATATAAATTATGTGCCCTCTCCCCCACTCCTAGTTCTTAACTTTGTTTCCCCATCTTCCTCCCATTTGGTGTGAATCACTGATGTAATGAATCACTGTTATTAACAGAAGGTCACAGTAACCCTCAGAATATTGAGACTGAAAGGAACCTAAGAAGCACTGGCCTACAGGAACTTGCATACTCAATTTCCGTCAATGAGGCTATGTAATCCATCATAGTTTCCTTTTTGCCTTTGCTGCTAAGAAGTACAATAATAATAATAATAACGGGTTTCTGGTACAAGTAAATATAAAGAGGAATTATGAGAGAAATTGATATGTTGAAGATACATGCTTAGGAGAGTGATGATGAGGAGTTAGAGTTTAATGGATACAGAGTTTTAGTGGGGAAGATGAAAAGGTTCTGGAAATGGATGGTGGTGTACAACAAGGCAAACTTACTTAGTGTCTCAGAACTGTACACTTTAAAATGGTGACAGTGGTAAATTTTATATGTTAAAAAATTACATGCTTATCATAGAAATCTTAGAAAACAGATACAATGTAAAGAAGAAAGCATTTATAATGTCACTCCACAGAAAGAATTATGAATAATGTTTTGGTATATTTTCTTTCTTTTTGTTTGTATACCCACTCACTCTCTCTCTCTTAAATAAGATCAAAATCCTATTACAGATCTCTTCCTCCTCTTCATTTAGTATATTGTCCTTTTTGTTTTCCCATCAATTTATTTTGAAAACATAATTTAAATTGGCTAATGTGCTATAACATTTTTATTAATAACTTCAAATTTGGAGATATTTGGTTTTTAATATTTTAAAATAATTTTTAACATATTTTTGGTTACTTTTATTTAGACAAGGATTATGAATATTTTTTAAAATCTCTGATCTGGATGTATATTGCCATATTTTGCCCCAGAAAGATGATACCATTTCACAATCTTACCAGCATTTATTATTTCTTTCTTTTTTTTTTTTTTTTTTGAGTTGAAGTCTCACTCTGTCACCCAGACTGGGAGCGGCCACTGCAGCCTCGACCTGCTGGGCTCCGATGATCCTTCTGCCTCAGCCTTCCAAGTAGCTGGAACTACAGGCACGCTACCATGCCCGGCTAATTTTTTGAATTATTGTAGAGATGAGGTCTCACCAAGTTGCCGAGGCGGGTTTCGAACCCGCGGGCTCAGGCAGTCCACTCACCTCAGCCTCCCAAAGCATGGGATTACAAGCTGAACCACCGAGTCCGGCTTATTATTTCTTTAGTTTGACAATTTTATCATATTGACATAATAAATTTCTTCACGTTGTTCTCGAAAGTATTTGCAACATATGTAGAATTAAAAGGACTAAATTCCTTATTATATGATGAACTTTTATAAACCAAGAAAAAAGATAAAAATTTACTGAAAAAATGTATAAAATAAATAAGACATGAACACGCATTCTACAGGAAAAAAATTAATTGCTTCTAAGAATGAAAAGATGCACAGGATCACTCAAAGAGTTACAAAAATAAAATGACAGGATACTATTTTTTCACTTACCAGGCTAGGAAAGGCCAAGTTAAAAAAAAAAAGATTATCATACAAGTTTGGGAGAGTAAGCATTTTCATTTTCATATACTATAGGCATTAGACTAAGGTGGGAGAATAACTGCCTTGTGACTTGGCAATTCTGTGTCTAGGAATACATAGCTATTCCCCTAAGTGTACAAAGATATATAAAAAGGTTGTTCATTATGACATTGTAGTAGCAAAAAGATGGGAAACCTGAGTGTCCATAGTTATATTGAAATGGTACATTTATGCAGTGATACACTAGATAGCTGTTAGAAAGAATGAAAGTAGGTCAAATGTTCTGATATGGAATGATCTCTTAAGATATGTTGACAAATAAATAAATATACAGAACATATGTAGCTTGCTCTTGTTTATATGAAAGAAACAAAAGTATATAGATGAGAATATGTATACTGAATAAACACATACATAAATGCCTAAAAAGATACCCAAGAAACTAATGGTGATTGCCTCTGGGGAGGGGGAGTCTAAGGACCTGTGATGGGAAGAAGACTTAACTTTTCCCTGTATTGTTTACCATCTGCAAGGATTAGCATTGTAAATATTAGACTAAACACTTGTTTGTACTATTACGTAGAGAGAGCATGCTTCTGGAAAATAAAGGTAAATTTCAGCCAATATTCTGTTCAAAATATAAATGTTTGAAGTACTTGTAAACTGTCTTAATGAAGTTTTAAAATCAGAGGTACCTTAGCATAGTTCTTATGAGCAAAGTTTGATAGATAATTGGTTTTAACGTTTTGGTACTTTAAACTGTTATGTGCATATTGCTTGGAAAAGTCTTTCAACTAGTGGCTCTCAATCCTGCCCACCCATGACAATCACCTTGGGTCTAAAACAAACCATGCAAATAACCAACCCCTGCTTCAGATCTACTGTTCAGAATCTCCAAGGCTGGTACCCTGGCACTGGTACTTTTAAATAGTTTTTCAGATATATTTTCTGTTCATTTGAAGTCAAAAAAGGCTACATTACATTTTGGATCTTGCACATGTATAATTTTAACTAAACAACAAAAAAAGAATGTTTTAACTACTATAGTAAAAGTTACTTTAAAATAAGACTATAACCATCTAGGATTTTTGAGTAATTTTCTTATATATGGCTGTTGAAAGTGTTAAATGAATTGGTGAAAGTAGGAGACTTGTAAATAGATCAGCATGGTCTATCCAACTCAGATTGCTCTATGAGAGGGGACCTAAAAAAAACCCCAGAATTTACTTATTTAAAAATTGTGTATTTATTCTTACATGTTTGAACTTGCCACCTTCAAAGTACTCTCCATTTGATGCATTACACCTACTGAGATGCTTTTTCCACTGCTCAAAACAGTTTTTGAACTCATCAATTTTGATGCTTTTTCTTGTTTTTTGTTTTACCTCTTCCACGTTGGCAAAATGTTTCCCTTTGAGGACTTTTTTCATCTGGAGAAACAAAAGTTGCTCTGGGTGAGAGCAGGTACATAGTGGGGTGGGGCACGGGGGTCATGGGTGTTGTTGGTCCAAAACCGATGAACATTCAGTGCAGTGTGGGCAGGTGCATTATTATGGTGGAGAAACCAGTCACCTGTTTGCCACAACTCAGGATGTTTTTCTGCAAATCGTAATGCAATCTTCTGAAAACTTCCAGATAAAAACTTTGGTTGACCATTTGATCCCAAGGAACAAATTCCGAGTCTACTATAAAGGACCTGCCCTCCAAAAGATAATTCCGGTATTTTGGGGGGGTCCCTCCTCATACCTGCTTGCAGATCAGTTAGAGCTTTGTTTTCTCCTGGCCTGACTGTGCTGTACCTCTGAGACAATAATTTATTAGAGTCTCACATGTTCTTAAATTGTTGATTTGCTGGTGGGTCTCTTCTACTGGATTTTAAACACTGAGGGTAGACACTATCTAATTTGACTTTGCATCCCCATTGTCTGCAGGATTCTTGGCTCAGAGCAGGCCCTTGGTACTTTTATTGAGATAGCAATCTAGATCATTTAATATATTAATTAAACTAAGAAGAATAAAAAATTTGTCTTAGTTTTTTATTTCTAGTGCCCTTTTTGTTCCCATTCATCTGTTCAAGCTCAGTCTTTAGGCTAAAGCTTCATACATAAAGTAGATGAAAGTGAAGCAGATCTGTTGCTGATGTGTTGCAGGGGCCTGTATCCTTGTCTGCTTAACTCCAGCAGGAGCTGCTCAGGCTCCACCAATGTAAAAAAAAAAAATCAATCATTTAAAGTACAATGTGAATACATTTAATAAGAGTGTCTATTTTATATAGTCCTAGTTTTTTCTCTCATTTCATTTTTAAATTTGTGGTGTTCTACAACAGTTGGTATTACTTTTTGGTCCTTTTAAAGTTGTTGATTTAAAAGCATTAAACATTTTTTTACTCTGTGCCACAACTTTGGAGGTATTGTTGACAGTTTTTTAAGTGAATAATTTCAATGAAATATTTAAAATTCTTGTACGTGTTACCATTATGCATTTTTTCTTTTTTATTTCAGTATTTTTAAGTACAGAACTTCAAGCTTCCCAGATATTACAGAACAAGAAACGTAAAAATTCTCAATTAGATAAAAATAGTGAAATTTATCAGGAAGTTCAAGCTATGTGTGAGACCCTTGGTGTACCCAAGTCAACAATTTCTGACATTCCATTTATGCTAAACCAAGTGGAATCAAAGGTATTATATTTGTTTTAGTTTTATTTTTTCAAAACTTAACTAAATGCTAACATGTAAATGCTGTATTAAAAATGAAAATACTCTCTTTAAGTATAAGATATATATTTCATTTCAAGAGTTTATTTCATTTAAACCAAATTTTGGATTTGGACTTAATATGCATGTGACCTAATTTGTCTATAACTGATATTCAAAAATCACATCTTAATGAGTGACTACCCTGAGGCTTTGCTAGACTTTGCCATGATAGACATCACTTAGCAAATTTAAGGATCACTTTCCTAACCTGGGTTGTAATGCAGAATAATGAAACAAGTAGAGCTATACTACAGAGTCAAAAGGAAACTAAGCTTTTTTCTTAAAAAAAAATGGATATTGGTAACAGTTACAGGGTGGCTTCTTTGGCAGTGAACATACACAGTTTTTGGTGGATAAGTATTTTGTGTGTTCTGTAGTGAGTGGATGAATGAAGAAATGACTGAGTACCCTGATGGAGTAGTTGAAAAGAACCAAACTATGTATCTCATGCATTTAAAAAATTTTTTTTCAGTTATTAACCTACCCTTGTTTCCAATCAAGCTATATATTAGAGGGCATGCTACTCTTGCAGAGAGTATTTTGGCCTAGTTCCTAGGGTTCTGTTGAATACCGAGTCCTCTAGGGGAATAATACAGGATTCATTTTAAAGAAAAAGAAAATTCTCGCTCTTTTAAAAAATTTTTTAAATTTCATTTTAAAGGTGTGAAGTACAATTCAGGGTTAGGTGTACAAATGTTCATTATGCAGGTACTCTTGTTGATGAGATGTTCCCCTCCCTCCCCTGGCAGTTTCCCCTCAACTGCCTCACCACCCCCCCCCAGCAGTTTCCCACTACTGCCAATCCTTTTCTTATAGTATTATGAAAATTGTTGAAGGTCCACTTATAAGTGAGAACATATGGTACTCTGTTCTTTGTTTCTGTGATAGATCACTGATAGACTCTAAATCCATCCAAGTTGCTGCGAAGACCATACGTTTGTCCTTCTTTATGGCTGCATAATATTCCATTGTGTATATGTACCACATTTTTTTTTATCCAGTCCAGCTTTAATGGGCTGCATGGTTGGTTCCATGTTTTTGCTATTGTGAATAGAGCTGCAACAAACCTGCGTGTGTAGGTATCTTTTTGGTAGAATGATTTGCATTCCTCTGGGTATATTCCCAGTGGCGGATTGTTTGGTCAGATGGAAGGTCAATTTCTAGTTCTTTCAGAAATTGTCACACTGTCTTCCAAAGAGGTTGCACTAGTTTGCATTCCCACCAGCAGTGTAGAAATGTTCCTTTTTCTCTGCATCCTTGCCAGCATCTGTTGCTGTTTGTCTTGTTAATGATGGCCATTCTTACTGGAGTTAGGTGGTATCTCAATGTGGTTTTGATTTGACTTTCTCTGATGATGAGTGAGGCTGAGCACTTTTTCATGTGTCTGTTGGCCGCCTGTATGTCTTCTTTTGAGAAGTGTCTATTCATGTCTTTTGCCCACTTTTTAATGGGGCTATTTGCTTTTTTCTTTTCGGCGTGTTTGAGTTCCTTTTAGATCCTACATGTTAGGCCTTTGTCAGATATACAGTTGGCAAATATTTTCCCCCATTCTATGGGCTGTCTCCCTGCTCTCTTGATGGTTTCTTTTGCTTTGCAGAAGTTTGTCGGCTTGATGAGGTCCCACTTGTTTATCCTATTTCTTATGGTATGGGCATTTAGGGTTTTGATCAGAAATTGGTTGCCAGTTCCAATTTCCATAAGGATGTCTCCTGCGTTTTCTAAGATTCTTATAGTTTGAGGTTTTACATTTAGGTATTTGATCCGTTTAGAGTTAATTTTTGTATATGGCCAGCACCATTTACTGAATAGGTTCTTTCTCCCCAGTAGTTGTTGTTGGAGGCTTTGTCAAAGATGACTTGGTTGAGAAATTGAGGCTTTGCTTCTGGAATCTCTATCCTGTTCCATTGGTCTATATGCTTGTTCTACTAATTCCAGTTTTAGACACACTGCCTTAAACTAAATCCTGTTCAATAAAGATCTCATTTGCATTGATAATTTATGAATGGAAAAATAAGGTTTGGCTTATCGTTAGTATCATTAAGAAAAAAACAGTAATAAAAAAATTGTTTTTTTAGAACTCATGCCACAGAATAAATCTGAATCTTAGCTCGGAAAACATTTTTCTAGAGTTAACAAGTTACTCTTCATAATGTTTTAATATTTTTTTCTGGGTTAAGAATGATCTGGGGTTGGCTAAAATTTCTGAGACTCTTTCAGATTGAGACAGATTTCTGGGCTTTTCCAGATCTTCTGGTGCTTCCCAAAGAGGTTTTCCATTTTATGGTTTTCAGTGAGTGTTGACAACATTCTCAAATCCCTTATTTCCCTACTTGAAATAGACTATAATGCCTATGTTCAAATACTGTCAGATTAATTATAAGGTAGTTGTACTATGGCCATCTTGGCTAAATATTTACCTAAAAGCCCTTTCTACTCCTTTCAATTTCTATCAAAAGTAAAACTTTCCATACTTTCTCTCTTCTACATGCAATTTGTCCAGAAGAGACCTTGTCACAATAGGGGAAGAAAATTATTTTCTAACTTGAAGCTGTTTAAATGTATAAAGTAATTCTAGTAATATTCACAGCAAATATATAGCATTTATTGTTCTGAATGTTTACATGTAATAACTCATTTAATTCTCACTTCACCCATGTGAGGTAGGTATTTTTATTACCTAAAACAGCCATGTGAGGAAACTGAGGTACTGAAATATTGAATAACCTAAATAATCAAGTTTCTAAATAGTGGTAGACCCGAGTTTTGAACCCAAGAAGTCAACTTCCAGAGTCTATACTCTTAACTTTTTAACAAGTAATTCACAAACTTGTTAAAACTGTTATGTAATGTTGAAATCCTAGGAATGGAGTTGACCATGATTACATGTTAAGAAATGACAAGTAGCCGGGCTCGGTGGCTCAGCCTATAATCCCGCGCCTTTGGGAGGCTGAGGTGAGTGGATTGCTTGAGCCTGCGGGTTCGAGACCCGCCTGGGCAGGCGAGACCTCATCTCTACAATAAATAAAAAAAATTAGCCAGGCGTGGTAGCGTGCGCCTGTAGTTCCAGCTACTTGGAAGGTTGAGACGGAAGGATCGCCAGAGCCCAGCAGGTCGAGGCTGCAGTGGCCGGGAGCGACCACTGCACTCCAGTCTGGGCGACAGAGTGAGACTCCAACTCAAAAAAAAAAAAAGAAATGACAAGTATACATTCAGAATTCTTGAGTTGGGAGTTACAACTAATACTTTCAGGAATTTTTGAAATAACATAAAATTGGAGATACTTGCAATAGTAGGGAATCTACAGAAATGGTCTGTTTTGAGAAAAATAAGTTAATACTTTCTTAAAAGATATAAAAATTGTATCACTACAGTAATTATATCATGATAGAGGTAAATTTGCTATGACGCTAAGAAGCTTAAGCTTTAGGGCCCCTCATTTGTACAGGTTCTAGACTGATGAAAAAAAATACCTTTCTTGAAGTATAATCATTCCATAAAATAGCCCATTTTAAAATTCAGTGAATTTTAGTATATTTGCAGAGTTGTACAACCATCACCAAAATCCATCATGATCAAAAGAAACCTTGTACCCTTTTACAGTTACTCCCCCATTGTCACCCCAGCTTCCATGCTAATTGTGAATTCTTTCTCTTAAAGAGTACCCTCAAAGTCAAATAAGTTTCATGCTCCTCAAAATCTGAACCTCCGTTGATTGTTTCCTCTGATTTTCTTATAACTCGGAAGCTATAAAGATTTTGATTTTGAATTTTTTTTTTTTAGCCAGTGAAGGATTCTCCAATTAGGAAAGTAAATTAATTCTGCAGTTAAAGTTACTCTTTTTAGAATGATCCCCAATATTGCTAAATGAAAAGTAAATGTCTAATTTCTTGTTTACAAAATAAAAGTTTAAGTAATTTAAATTAGTGGTTTTGCAAAAGTAATGAAAATGTGATATGGTGATTGTAATCAAGAGAGAAGAGAAGGTTTGTTGCTTGTTCTCTTATGTTGTCTTGCTGATCAACAAAAGCAGAATCCTTACAACTGGAATGTGTACATAGTACTTTTCTGAGAAATCAATTTGCTGGTCAAAGGTTTTAGCATCCCTCTTGAAAATTTTTCAGGAAGTAAGAAAGTGCCATTTTAAGTGATAATTCCAAAATTATTTCACTAAGACACAGATTCTCAGAGTGGAACCTTTTAATAGATACATCTTTACTTGTCTATGTACACTATTTCTTACTGTGAGAAAGAAGCTGTTCTATAACTTGAATGAATATAACTGGTGCTTTTTTTTTTGAAAAAGCTATTCTGTATTGTAATTTTTTTGTGGTGTGTGAAAGTATATTTTAATTATGTCGCTTGAACATTTTATTCTCTAGTGTTCAGAACAATGCTTTAAACAAGAATAATATTTTTTAAAATTACAGATAGGCATACATTTTTACAATTTTTATATTTACTTTTAGGTGAAAGATATTCTCTCAAAAGTCCAGAAAAATCATGTGGGAAAATCACTGCTGAAAATTGACTTAAATTCGGAACAGGCGGTAAATCCCCCTTTCTTATTGCTTTTATGTAATTAAATTAGTAAATGTGTCTTAATTTTATACATGATTCGATTTTACTATATGTATATTATTCTGGAGAATTAGAATGGATTGATATTCTGGAGGAATATGGCCTAACATTTTTTCAATCAAATTATTAATTTAAAAAAATACTTGACCAAGAATTTTATGGTGTCCAGTATATTAGCACGTTGTGATTTGAAAAGGCTAGTGGCTAGCCAAGATGAGAAGTTGCTGGTATATTTGTTCCTCATTGGTCCAGACTACTTAGCAAGTAAATTTTTACTTAAATTAACATGTTTGATTAAAGATAAGGTAAGCTTTACCAATGGTAGAGTTTAATTTATATGTTTAATATTTTCTGAATATCATAAATGTTCTATCAGATACGTTATTATTTAAATAATTTACCATAATGTCTCATGTAATATTTGTGAAAATAGTCATGAAGAACAATATCTTTTGAATCAGTAGGAATTACTTAGCACAGTTTTCAAATTTCTTTTCTGTGCGGAATGAGAGTCCAAAGTTTGTGATTTTTGTTTCCAAATTCTTTAGGAACAATTGGAAAGAATCAATGATGCTCTTTCCTGTGAATATGAGTGTCGTCGGCGAATGTTAATGAAACGATTAGATGTGACAGTACAGTCCTTTGGATGGTCTGATAGAGCAAAGGTAAGGCTGTTTTCCCATTTGTGTCCTGTAGGTGGTAGCCTATGACAGCTCTTCTGGCTGGCTTGTCTGATACTACATATGTAATTATGCCAGATTTGCACTTTATCACCACTTTAATTTCATGGCCAGGCCAACTACTGGTCATATATGATGATCCTGGTCTTGTATAAATCCATGTTGCAAATAACTTAATTTTTTCTCAAATCTTTGACATTATTTAAAACTCATAGATGTGATTTTTGCCTGGTTGTGCATAAAAGAAGGGCTATCAAATGAGATAGTGAGAAAGATATAGTAAACAACTTGTCAAGAAAATGGGGCATAAGTATATGTACAGGTAATACAGATGTCAACAAGTCTTATTAAAAGTGCTTTTAGACTGGATGAATGTGGGGGGTGTTCCAGTTGAACAAGGGGTTGTGAGGTAGAGGCATTCTCAAATATGAATCTCTTCAGGTGGTTTTCTGGAGAGCTGTTTCCCGTTACTCCCATCTTGTCTTTAATCTATACCCAGGCTTATTCTGGGACTATCTCCCTGCCTGCTCTCCCACCCACCCCACCCTGCATCCTAGCCTGGAAACTCTCTGGGCAGTAAGCCTGGGACCATTATAGGGCTTCACCTCACTCTGGGAACACTGTCCTGTGTTCCTTGATGTCCAGTGTCTGACAGTCATTGGTTCACTTGGGTTATCCAGTTTTTAGTTGTTTCAGGTGGGAATAAATCTGATGTCTGTTACTCTATCTTGGTTGCAAGTGAAAATTCAGGTATTGTTACATTTTTAAAAAATTAACTGGGTAGTTGTTCTTTCCCTTGTGATATCAGTTGGGGTCAGTTATTACAGTTTCATTCATCTCATGCCTAGGCTGAGCTGTAACATCCAAGATGGTTTTCTCACATACCTAGATTCTTGGTGCTGGCTGCTCTGGTGCGTCCATTCTCTTCTTGGATTTCACATGGTCTCTCGTTCTGTGTGGTGTCTTGTATTAATTTCCTGTGGTTGCTGTAGCTATTGCCACAAATTTAGTAGCTTAAATAATACAGATTTTTTCTCTTAAAATCTAGAGATTAGAAATCTGAAGTAAACGTAGAGTTGCATTCTTCCTGGATGCTTTAGGTGAGAATCTGTTTCCTTGTATTTCCTGGCTTCTAAATGCCACTGCATATTTTGGCTCTTGGCCTCATCTTCTATCTTCAAAGCCAGTAACTTGATACAATCTTCACATTTTTTTCTCTCTCTGCTTCCATTGTCATATAACCTTCGCCTGTCTCTGACATTCTTGTCTCTCTCTTAGAAGGGTTTGTGATTATATAAGGCCTACACAATTCAGAAAGGATAATCTTTCCTTCTCAAGATGCTTAACATAACCACATCTGCATCTGCAAAGAAAACATTCATAGGTTCCAGGAATTAGGACATGGGCATCTTTGGGGGACCAGTCAACCTACAGATGTTTCATCTTCCTTCTAATGGAATTTTATTTTTTCTTGTTGTATTTCTGTAATATGGCAATATGTTAAGTATACTTTTAAAAATTAGGTCTTCTAATGATAATATGCTTTTGTTCTTTTTAAGTATAGTTTTAAAAATTAGAACTAATAAGTTCTCCATTTTCTGTATACTTTCCCCCTTAGAAATTCTGTAGACTCTTTCAGCTTTTATATTTTTCTTTATTAATTTCTTCTTTTTTGTTTTCTTTGTTCTCTTTGAAACTCTTTATTAGTAGTCAGATATTGGATATCCTGGGTAGACCTGCTTAAGTTGTTTTTTTTTTTTTTTCTCATTTTCCATCTGTTTCCCTTTTTATTTCACTTTCTTGGAAATGTCTTCAATTTTATTTTGTGCTTGGTGCTGAATTTGTGTTTCTGCAGTTATTTTTGTTTATTTATTTAAATTTATTTATTTAAATGTTTTATTTTTTGAGTCAAAGTTTCACTCTGTCACCCAGGCTGGAGTGCAGTAGCATGCTCACAGCCACCACAGCCTCAACCTGCTGGACTCAGCGATCCTTCCACCTCAGCCTTCCAAGTTGCAGGAACTACAGGCATGAACTACCACGCCTGGCCTGTCTGTCTGTCTGTCTATCTATCTATCTATCTATCTATCTATCTATCTATCTATCTATCTATCTAAGAGACAAGAGCTCACCAAGTTGCCCAGGTTAGTGTTGAACCTCTGAGCTCAGACAATCTTTTCGCCTTGGCCTTCCAAAGTGCTGGGATTACAGACTTGAGCTACCATGCCTGGCCTCTACAGTCATTTTAAAAATTTCTATGAATTATTTTTGATTCTTAGTTTTCTTTTTTCATATGGCTTTTCTTGTTTTTGGATATACTAGCTTCTTGAATGAAAATGGAAACTTTTTGCCGGGCTCAGTGTCTCAGCCTGTAATCCTAGCAGTTTGGGAGACTGAGGCGAGTGGATTGCCCGAGCCTGCGGGTTTGAAACCAGCCTGGGCAACTTGGTGAGACCTCGTCTCTATAGTAAATCAAAAATCAACCGGGTGTGGTAGCGCATGCCTGTAGTTTCGGCTACTTGGAAGGCTGAGGTGGAAGGACTGCCAGGGTGGCAGTGAATGTATGACTCTACTCCAGCCTGGGTGACAGAGTAAGACTATATCTTTATCATTTCTTCCCTATTTTCATGGTAGAAAGATATGTCTCATATTGCTGAGTGACTGTCATTAAATATTATTTTATATATATGCACACATATATACATATATACATAGGTGTACACACACACACACACACACACACACACACACACACACACTCTCTATTGATAGACATTGAGGTTTTCTCTAATATTTGTCTCTTGTTTGATCCTTTAATGAAATTTTTGGTAGTTAAATTTTTGTTCATGTCCATGATATATTCTTAAATAGGAAATTTCTTTATTAAAGAATATGGTTTTAAGGCTTTTGATGCATACTCCAGAGGTGCCCTTCAAAAAGATTATACCCATTCATCAGTAAGGTTAATCTAGTTTCTTTTCTCTGTTATTTTGGTAATGTTAAGATAATACTCTGAGTATAATTTTATAATTTTTCCACTAAATATATTGTGCTCATTGTCCAATATCTCTAAAAGCTGTATTTCAATACTCTTAAAAAAATTTTTTTTGTTTTTGAGATATAATTAACATAAAATTTACCATTTCAAAATGTATAATTCAGTGGTTTTTAGTATATTCACTGTGTTGTGTAACCCCTACTGATATGTAAGTCCAGAACATTGCCATCAACCCAGAATGATGTATGCACCCCTCAGCAGTCATGCCTAATATTCCCTACCTCTAGTCCCTGGCAACCATTACTATAATATACTTTCTGTCTGTATGGATTTGCCTGTTCTAGATATTTTATATAAATGGAATATGTGACTTTTTGTGTCTGGCTTCTTTCACTTAGCATAATGTTTTCAAGTTCATCCATATTGTAGCATGCAACAGTACCTTGTTCCTCTCAGCATCCTTTTTATAGCTGCATTATATTTTATCCTACAGTGATTCAATAATATTCCCAGATCTAATATTTTATATATTTTTTTCCTGTATTAACTAACATCAGGAATGTTCTTATATATAATCTTTTTTTTTTTTGAGTTGGAGACTCACTCTGTTGCCCAGACCGGAGTGCAATGGCACACTCACGGCCACCCCAGCGTCAACCTGCTGGGCTCCAGCAATCCTTCTGCCTCAGCCTTCCAAGTACCCAGAACTACAGGCGTGTGCTACCACGCCCGGCTAATTTTTTATTTATTGTAGAGATGAGGTCTCGCCAAGTTGCCTAGGCTGGTCTCAAACCTGTGACCTCAGGCAATCCATTCACCTTGGCCTCCCAAAGTTTTGAGATCACAGGCTGAGCCACTGAGCCCGGCCTATAAATTTTATACGTAAATTTCAAAGTATATTATTAAGGTGGATTCCTAAACGGAAATGTACTATGGCAAAGCTTATGACTCTTCATGTTCTTGATTCCCATGGTTAAATTGTTTTCCATAAAGTTAGTATGAATTTAAACTCCTACCATTAGGGTAAATGAAATTTTGTCTCATTTTAGCCTCTTTAATTATTAGAGCATTATGAATTGTATTGCTAACTTGATGGTTAAAAAGGATTAACTTGTTTTAATTTGCATAGTATTATTGGCAGAGTTAAAGTTTTTCCCATAAACTTATTAGTCATTTTAATTATCTTTTTTTGAAACTTGTGTTTCTATTTTGACTTTGTTTTTCCTATAGAGTCTTGTTTTCCATTTGTTTGAGCCTTTTGTATATTAAGGAAGTTTGCTAGTTGCCTTATTTAATGAAAATATTTCCTTCAGTTGTGTTTAGATTTTGGTTATACTTTGTTTAGATTATGAAGTATTGAAATTTTAATTTTTATAATGTTAAATTTTAAAATTTAAAATAAAACCTCAATTAACTCTTTATTCTGTTTGGTATTTCCTTTGTTATATACAGTGTGCCTTGTTGTTATCATTTTTTTATAGAGAGCCATCAGTTCATTTCAGCACTATTTAAAAAAATAGTTCTTATTGATTGTGATGCCTTATAATCTATGCATTCATATATTTATGAAGCTCTGAATCTCAATTTACTTTTATTTCATCAATCTTTTTTTTTTTCTCCCAAGTTCTAATTAGGTAGACTGAAATAGGATAGTGCACTGTTATCTGTATGTGCTTGCGGATCAGGTAGGCCTTTATTAGTATGTGAGCAGAGGTGTGATCCTTTCTATATTTTGGGGAAAATAACTTAAGCTTCCTATGCCTCATTTTTTTCCCCATCTGCAAAAGGGTACAATAAACACTAACTACCCTAAAAGGATGTTTTGAAGATTAAAGAAATAATGCCTATACCTGTGAAACAAACTTGCACATCTACTCCTTGAATCTAGCATATGATGTAAACATTGAAAAAAGATAATGTTTTACGAAGTAAACAGCATCCTGGCACATTTAATAAATGCTCATTAAATATTAACTGTTAAAGCAATGATAATTTCATATTGCATATTAGTATCTGGCAGGACTCTTTTTTGTTTTTTGTTTTTTTAAGTTGGAGTCACTCTGTGCCCAGGCTGTTGTACAGTGACATGCTCATGGCCATCGCAGCCTCAACCTGCTGGGTGCAGGTGATCCTTCTGCCTCAGCTTCCCAAGTAGCTGGGACCACAGATGCATGCCATTACTCCTAATTTTTTTGATTTTTATAGTAGAGACAAGGTCGTGCCAAGTTGCCCAGGTTAGTTTCGAACCCCTAGGCTCAGGCAATCCTCTCACCTCAGCCTCCCAAGGTGTTGGGATTATAGGCATGAGCCACTGCATCTGACTTGGACTCTTTTTTTAAAAAAACGCTTTTAGTCATTCTTACATATTTATTTTATGGATTAATTTTAGATTTTTAAAAAATTCTCCCAAAACTCATTTCAATAGGCTTATAAGTTAATTGTGGGGAAAACTGACAGTAATATGTAATGTCCCCATCTAGAAATTTATTACTTCTTACCATTTTTTATGTTTCCCTTTTGTTTTTGCAAGATTTAATGATAATTTCTTTTTAAAGTTCCTGTATGTGTTTTTTGTAAAACTATTTTTAGGTCTTTTGTTTATATGAAGAGTGACTTTTTTGTTATTTTTTGATGAATTGTTGGTAGTTATATATTCTTTTAGCATCTGTTGGTTTAATTTTTTCATTCTACATAAAAATTATCAGATACTTGGATGTTTTTGCTCTTTTCTGGTTTCTTGTTTGTGCCTTTACCCCTTTTTCCTTCTTTCTGAAGATTATGATTGTTATCATTCTTTCATTAAAATTTACTTTTGTTCTTTTTCCATAACTTTTGTCATTTAGGTAAAAACAGATGACATAGCAAGAATTTACCAGCCTAAACGTTATGCTTTGTCACCTAAGACAACTATCACAATGGCGCATCTACTTGCTGCTCGTGAAGATCTATCCAAGATCATTAGGACAAGTAGCGGCACTACTCGGGAGAAAACAGCATGTGCCATTAATAAGGTTGGTTTTTCTTTCAGCACAGTGGAGAGTGAACTTAAAATATCCTCATCTGAAGTTTTATCAATAGCTTTAGCAAGAATTATTTACCTTATTTCTAAAAAGTAATCACTTTTTGTCATTAAGAAAAAAGTGCTTTAGAAATTCTTTCAAGTACTAAGAGACTCCTTATAGCCTTGGTGTGCAGGTAGGAAGAGTACATGCTTTGGAGTCAAACCAACCTGGGTTCACATCCTAGCTCTATCATTTACTTAGAGGAATTGCCCTGGGCAAGTTACTGACTCTTTTTGAGCGTCTGCTTCCTGATTCAGAGTATAGATCCATTTCTCTAATAGTATAATTTATAGAGAACTATAAATTAAACAAGCTCAAGGACTCTGAATTTTTTGCTTTACACCAGCAATAATAAAAATAAACTAATCTAGAATGTTTATGTGAGCCCAACTAGCATGTTCTCTCCATTTAGGTAAGACACTCCATGGCAAACCTTCTTACAAAATAGCAAAAAATCAGAAACAAGGAATTTGGATAATTTTAAAGCATCTTTTCTCAGTATAGCTTGAGATAGGATACTTTTTGCCAGAGAGATGGTTGTTTTTAAAGTCTGTTTGCTAATTATTGCTCAGTGAGGCATTGCCAGTGTTTGCTTCCATTTTGGATCATCTCCCTCCACCTTCTGAAAGTGTGCCTTCTGAAAGTGTTCTGAAAGTGTCCTTTCTTGAAATATATTACCTAGTATCTTGCATTGGGTTCAAGTTTAGTCTTACTGGTTATAATTTAGTCTTACTTGATCAAGAGTTCTGGTTTTATGAATGAACTTATAATTAATAGTCCAGTTATTTGAGGGTAATCTTATGATCAGTTCTAGCATCTCCATGTGCCTACCAGCATACCATGTTTGGTAGTGAGACCAATGAGAATACTACAGAAAGCTCTTTTTTGGATTTGGTAATTAGATATGATAGATATTATTGCCAACTTTAAAAGAATATTTGTTTGCATATTTAGAGCCTTGTCCCACAGGGAGGATGTTGTATTTTTTGTCTTTCATTTTTGACATAAATTCCTAAACATGATTTTGATTAGAGGATCAAAGGAAGTGGAATCCAATGGATTCTTTTGTCATTTTGAATGAAGCAATTGCTGCTTTACATGCTTTTCTAAAAGACACTAGCAGGAAGCTACTGGTTTCCACTTGGCTGTGGTGGGTGAATGATACCCTCCTCACAACTGTCTGTCTTTCCCTTTGCTCAGGAGTATATAAAGTAATTCCTTTCTACTGCAGGTTGGGTACTTAAACTAAACTCTTTCTTGGTTTATTTTTCAAAGTATTGTAAAACATGACTAAGGAAGTATATCAACTCTTTTTCTTAGAATAACTAGTATCATCACTGCAAGTATGTGAGCTTGTTTCTCCAAAGAAAGGAATAGTTCATTGAGAATCTTTTGTGTTTCCTTATAGTAATATCTGAGATTATAGGTATATTTATCTCTGACCTCACTGCATCCTCATGTTATATATACTTCATACTTTGTTGAAATAAAAGTGTTCAGTCTTTCATTGGATAATCCTTTCCACATCAATGGCAATGGAAAGTTCAGAATTATTGTTGTATAAATGGATATGAAGTTAATGAATGTAGGGTATGTAGTCAATGCATATTGAAAATGTTTTGCTAAAGAAATTTCTTAGTGAGATGGGTACTACATTTGTTATAGAATTTGTTAAACAAATTTAAGTGAAAGAAAATTAAGCCTTCAGTTTTAGAAACATTCCCCCAGATTGTTTAAAAAAATACCACATTCTGAGAATTTGTCATATGTAACACATTTTTTCATACTTCCTTTTTTAAAAAAATATTTTAAAAATTGAAACATAATTATTGTACATATTTATTGGGTACCTAATGATGTTTTGATACATACAATGTATAGTGAAGAGATCAGGGTAATTTGCATGTCTATCATCTCAAACATGTATCATTTCTGTGTGTTGGAAACATTAGGTATCCTCCTAGATATTTGAAACTATATATTATTGTTAACTATAGTCATCATACAGTGATATAAACACTAGAACTTATTTATCTAGCTAAAATTTTTTCCTTTAACAAATCTCTCCTTATCCCCCCCATGCTTATATTTTTAATGTTAATGTGTACTGCCATGTCTAATACCTTCATGTCCTTAAATATCTGACTTCTGTTTATTAGAAATAACTTTACTATCCCTTGAAACTTTTATGTAAATTCTAATTTTTAAAATATTAGAAACTAAAAGAAAATGTTTCTTTCTTCAAACAGGTGCTGATGGGAAGGGTGCCTGACAGGGGAGGACGGCCAAATGAAATTGAGCCACCACCCCCAGAAATGCCCCCATGGCAAAAAAGACAAGAAGGCGGCGGCGGAAGGGGTGGTTGGGGTGGTGGTGGAAGTAGAGGAGGTGGTGGGGGTGGAAGAGATGGCTGGGGAGGTGGAGGAGGTTGGGGAGGTGGTGGCGGAGGGGGAGGAGGATGGGGAGGTGGAGGTGGTGGTAGAGGAGGTTTCCAAGGCAGGGGAGATTATGGTGGGAGAGGGGGCTATGGTGGGAGAGGGGGCTATGGTGGAAGAGGCTATGGAGATCCATATGGAGGAGGAGGTGGTGGTGGTGGATATAGAAGATACTAAAAACAACAGAAATTAGATAGCAGTGCTTACTTCTTGATAGATGCATTAAACATAGTGTTCTAAATAACAGACTTGAATATCATCTTTGAAGTAAACACCATGTTAGACTCCCTGATGATACTATTGTTGAATTGGATTAAGATATAAGGACATTGTTTTATATTACCAGTTGATCTCTCAGATGAAGTGATGATTTTTCCATATTCTGTCTACCCTTGAGCATGTTGTGTCTTTTTAAAAAACAAAAAAAAGAACAAAAATTATTTTTAAAAATGTAAATATTTATTACCATCCAACTTAGAAAATGGACAGTATTTTATTGTCATGATTGACTTTAGACTGTTACCTGAATTTTGTTCAGGTTTAAGGCACATAAATGGCCCAAATGTAATGGAAAGGAATATAGACTCTTGCCTTATCTGTATGCCTGTGGATGTGTTTTGTGTTTCATGTTTCTTTGTCCTACTTTACAAAATAGGGAAGGAGACTTATAGTTGTATTCAGTAGGTAATTGTCGTGATTTATTTTTTTCTTTTATAGAAGATTCCTCTGTCCAGGTTTCTGTTAAAGTTTCATAAATTGAAGCCCAAGTTTACATTTTGCTATGCAAATTTGTTTTCTAATTGAATTTGAAATCTGAATGATTTTTGTTTGACAAAGCAAAGGTAAAGACTGAAGTCAGAATTACTTTAATGGGATAGACACATACCAATTTTACTTGATGGTGTGACAAATATTCCTATAAACTGGTCTCTTCATTCGTGCCCTCACTTTAAATATCCAAATGTTAAAAGGCAGGCTGAGCTGTTTAACACAGGATTAAGGCAGTAATTTCCAACTTCAGTGGATCAGAGGTAGGGCTAAGGCATCCCTTGGTAATTCTGATTCACAGCTAGATTTTGGAAACACAGGGTTAGAGAATGTTTATATGTGGCTTGGTATTTGGAACAAAGGCTTGGGTATTAAGAGTTGTGTTCAAATCATGGCACTAGGCCAGAAGTGCTGTTGGCTTTATATGACTTTAGTTTCCAATGACTGATTTATTCTATTTGTCAAATGAGGAATGGGATACTTGGCGCCTTCTCAGGTTGTTTCATAAAGACCTAAGTACAAATGCAATTTGTTGAAAATTTATAGAGGGCCTATTGTGAATGGTTTAAGAGGTGGGCCAAGTAATGCAATTTTTCTCTTAGTATAGAAAGTTAGATTTAAAAAGAGCTGGTTACACCATTTAAAAAAAATGTTATCATAAAATCTGTATCTCATTGTAGACTCCTAGTCAATACCTGTGCTTAATAATAACTTTGTATGATCTAACCAACTCAGACAGAATTGTTACCAGTAGACAAATGGCATTTGATGTTTGACAGGTTTTTTGTTAGTGTTTTTGCTTTATGATAAATTTTGTGGTAGCCTCTAAAATAATGTTAAAACTCTAAAAGCAAATATCATATGAGGTCTGACAATTAAGTTCGGGAACTCATCCTAGAAAAAGTGCTGCATACCTCACTACTGAATATCACTATGGTCATTTTCAAAGTACTTCATTTGGGAAGCTATGCAGTGATGCCAGCACCTAGTCCACACGTTAAAGCAATCTTGAATTTTTTTTTTTTTTTTTTTGGAGTGGCCATTAGAGCTGTTGTCTTATTACCCTTGATATCCTGAATGTCATCAAAATATCTTCCTTCAATATTTCCTGTCTTTGGATAAATATTCTTTGGATAAAGAAAAAAGTCACTGGGGGCCAGATCAGGTGAGTGGGGAGGGGTGTTCCAATACAGTTATTTGTTTATTGGCTAAAAACTCCCTCACAGACAGTGCTGAGTGAGTTGGTGCATTGTCATGATGCAGGAACTACTTCGGGATCATTTTTGCACACCTTTTTCATGCCAAGATTTTCAGTTAAGATTTTCCTGTTTCTCTATCGATTTTTATTTGGTCTGCTATGCTTCTCACAGTCAACTGATTATTTTGACACCCAATTCAATGAATTTTTTTAATGTTTTCACCAGTTCTGCTCGTTACTGGCCTTCCTGACCTCTCATCAGTGAAGCTTGCCCTCTTCTCAGAAAGATGTTTAATCCATTTGTACACTGCTGTTTTTCATCGTTGCATTGCCCCATAAACTTGGACTAACATGTCCCTGATTTCACTTCTCCCCTTGCCAAGTTTAACAAGAAATTTAATATTTGTTCATTGCTCTAATTTAAACTCTGACATTCTTGCGATGACAGCTCTGATGGCCATTCCGGAAAAAGAGTTCCAAAATTGCTTTGACAGGTGGACTACGTGCTGGCATCGGCGCATAGCTTCCCAAGGGGAGTACTTTGAAGGTGACCATAGTGATATTCAGCACTGAGGTATGTAGCACTTTGTCTAGGATGAATTCGTGAACTTAGTTGTGAGACTGCATATAGACTGTTGTCTACAAATGTATTTTTCAAGCTAACCCTTTGGAGATGTGTTTTTCAAGCTAACCCTTTGGAAATGTGTTTAGGATAAGAAAACATCGATTTTTTTGGTTATTTGGAAACTTGTTTTTTTGTGTGTTTATATTTAATGAAAAGACAATTTCATTTGTGATAGTTTTTTCCATAATTAAGAAAACACCTTTATTGGTAGCTATGAACTCTGAAAAGTAATTTTTAAAAATTATATAAGCAAAACACTATTTGAGTAAAATATTTCAAAAGAGTTATTAGTTTAAAAATCTTCATTTAAAACACTTACAATCCTTCTTTTCTTTTTTGGGAGCATTAATTGCTGACACAGAAAGGGAATTTACAGCGACTTTTGACCTTTTTTTTTTAACCACTAAAGGTTTATGGTAAATGTGGCAGGAATGATAGTTTATCCATTTTTATAAGATTTCTTCATATCTTCATAGGAGTACTGTTTAGTTTATTCACTGCAATCATATAAATCTTATCCATGCTTAGCACTTGTTCCTGGAATCATGTTGGAGTGAAATCACTCCTATTTACACATTCCTATAAACCTTACTTGGATGAAGAACCGAGTTGTCTAGACCTTAATCTTTTACTCTTTTCCCTAAGGTGGAATTTTCATGATAATCTTTGTTCAGTAAGACTGTCTTTTGTAGAACAGTTTGCTGAGCATTATCTAGAATAGCAATAAGGCAATGAGGCAATGTGATGCCTTAATGTAGAAGGCCATAATGTGAAAACATTTTATAAGTTGAGTGCAGTACAATGTACAGTATGTTGAGTGGCATTTCACTGCCTCCTAAAATCTAATAAATTTTTTTTTATCTCCTCTTCATTCCTTTTTGCCTGGTTCTCAATATCATTTTTTCCTATTACCTCATTTTCCTTCCTCTTTTTTCTTCTCCCTGTCTTTGTCCTGCCTGGTACCTAACAGCACCTACAGACATGATCTTGCTGGGAGTTTCTGCATTAAAGTAGTAACTGACCTTTCCTCCGGACCATATAAAGAATATATGCCCTGTCTGTATAATAATCACCACACCATTACTCATCAGCACTCACCAGAAGGGAAATAGGTGTTTTCTTTGAAACTGTTTGCTTTAGTTTTGGACATCAGGGAAACCTTGCCTCATTCAAACAAACAAACAAACAAACATTTTAAACCAAACATTTTGTTACCTGTATTTGTGACAAAAGAAAGTATGACAACCTAAAAAAGATCTGTGGCCACGAAAAAATGTCCTGGGCAGTGATACTATCTATACCTTGTAAGAGCACAGGCTACAGATATTTGGGGATGAGAACTGGGGGAGAAGGTGAAGGACCAATTTAAGCTCTCCTCCAGGGTCAGTGTGACGACATCTTTATTTTGCCTGAAGTATCATGAATTGCCAAAATGATAAATACACCCCCTTCCAAAAGTACTAGGACACATTCCACAGTGGAATTTGAGTGACTGAACCCCTTTCTCCATTAGTCTGATTAAACAAAAATTGGGAATTAAGGGAAAGTTAAGGCTATTTCTCATCATTCTAAATAATCATGGCCACAAATGAATTGCTCTGGGTGGGCCTGTATATTGAATGAAGCCTTTTTCTACTAATTTTATCCTAAGCTTCAAAGTCTCTCTTCTTTACCTGCTAGTTTGCTTAGATAAAACTGTGGAATTAAAGACAAAATCTTCAGATAAATGACAGCCTCACGTTTGTCTCCTTTAATGTTAAGTATTTATAGACTTAATATTTGGGGATCACTGTAAATTATGAATAAGATAGAAAGAGGTTGACAATTTCCATGCTCTTACCTCTTCATATTGTAAAAAGATTTAGAAAAATCTAAACTGAATAGTCGCTTTGCTTTTCCCAGGGAAACTGGTTAATAAAATAGGGATATGGACTTGGCTATGAATTATAGTAAATATTCCGGTGAAGTTTCTACATATTCATGAAGTAAAAGAAACACAAGACAATCATTTGTAGGGATCCTAATATCTTTTATCATATAAATATTACACAAAGAAAACTTACATTCGGTATCAAAAAAACTTTACAATCTGTACATTTGTTTTCTTCTTGTACTTCTATATTATATTTCTTCAGACAAATTCACAACTGCTCAGTAAAAAGGTGAGTCACTGAGCAAAGAAAATGAGAAGTGACGCTGCTATTAATAAAACAAGATTTATCCTTGTTTTGGCAGATAAATATCTGACCAATCTTATTTTAAGTCAGTATGAGATGCAAACAAATATGCATCTTAGGCTTGATAAACCCCAAAATTATTTCAGTTTATTCCTCTAGATTCCACTAACCCCACATAGCTCAACACAAATACTGTTAACTTACACACTATACTTCCTTGGCCTTTGCTGGACTGTAAAAACCTGTGATGAAATTACTTTCTCCTGTCTATTTTAGTGATAAATTCTGCAATTACTTGAGACCCTCTAGCTATTCTGAGTTGGACTAATTAAGGGACTGTGACATTTTGAATTCCTGTAGATCGCAGGTTATTTACATAAAAACTAATCTGGGGGTCTTTATTTTGGATGGACAGTAAGAAGAATGAAAAAAATTTTGTTCCATGACTGTGTTGAAAGAAATTGAGCTATACTGTCTTTGGTTTATATCAAATAAAAAAAAAAACAGTGACGAATACGAACTTTAAAGTTTGTCATAACTTGTTTGTTCCATATAAAGCAAGTATCAAAGTGCTACTATAAGTTCATATACTAGGTGGTGGGTCTAAGCAGCCCTGCTTTGGGTATTTGAATTTAGATTTAGAAAAGGGTAAATATGTGTGTAAAATGATTCTTTAAAATGTAATGAAACACTAAATACAAGCAAGTTCTGTGTCACTAAAACTCAGTGCAAGGAGGAACACAAATGGAACTGGTCTTTCATCAAAGAAAATTCTCCATGATCTGTATCCTTCAAGTAAGCAATGCTGTATATATACATTGTATTCTTATGGAGACTTGGTGGTGTTAGCTTTAGGTTTGGAACTTTTAACTTTTAAGATTATATTCTTGGCAATTGGTCAACTTGTTTATGAATTTCATTCAGCCTGATAGCAGATTTTATAGGCATGGAAGCTAAGTTCACTCAAAGGAAAGATGATCATATGAAATTTTTTTAAAAGAACTAAAAAGAGTCTGACAAGTGACTAATAACTAACAAGTGGCTAGTTGCCCATGCAACTAAATGAGCCCACTGATCATTCACCTTCATAATGAAAAACTCAGAGAACTGTTTGTTGTGATTTTGTCAAACAACACAATTTGCCTTGTGAGCAGTTTCTTCATCTTGTAACAAACTGAACTTTATACTTGTGAATTTGTGTAAATGATTAAAAGTTGTTTAATTCACTTCCACATTTTATGAAGAAACAAAATTCTAAGCCGCATGCATGTTTGATATGGTATATACATATTATATACATATATATATGCTGTCAGCTGTTACTTAAGCCACTGATCCAGTTAACTTATTTTTAAATAGTACTAACAGTGAAGACAAACTTAAGCACAAATTTAGTTCAAAAACAGAACTTTAAAAATCATTTAGTTCAAAAGATAAAGAGTTAGACTCTTCCTAGACCAATTTTTATTTTAAAAAAACTATCAATTCCTAATTCTATCCACTGTAGAATATATGAGGACAAACATACTTGCATTATGTTTATTTTAGCTAAGTAGCCAATCATACAGGAGATGGTAGTAGTTATGTTTCCACTTAATTTGATTACTTATTTTAGGATGACTGTAAGATTACAACTATAAATGGACCTGCAGTTAGATAATGTCATGTTTGGTAGGCCTCTAGAAAGTTGTAGCTAAATGAGTAGAAATTCATTTCTAGGTAAATATGCTCATATGTGTATGAGTGTAGTGAGGAAGGGGAGGGGACAGAGGCTAATTGATTAGATCTGAGGTAGTGAAGTAGGAACCAGATTCACAAAGAATGCCGGGATATAGTCAAAGTAAAAATACTTTTGGAATATGGGTATTTTTCCATTATAAGCAAGCTTTGGATGGAACAAAGTAAGTCTTTCAGTTTGCAGGAAACCCAGGGAAGGAAGCAAATACATTTTCCAGAGATTTTAGTTCTAAGGAAGAATCAGCCAGGCGCCCACTGTGATGCCACTTTGTCAGGAAACTATAGTCAAGGTTTAGCATACTTTTGGTATTTGGCCCAGAAAAAAAAAGCAAAAAAAACAAACTTAGTGATCTGAATGGCAAAAGTTTAACATTCTTAGCTTTCCTCCCCTTTGAATCGACGCACTGAAAGTTAGAAAACAATACTTCACATTAAGAATCTTTTTGGTAAGTAAGCAGTAACAGGCTTTTCCTTTTAAAGTTCTATTTTAAAAGCTGGTCAATCTAAGGTTCCTCGGGTCTTTGTGTTAATCAATTTAGGAAATGAGAGCTCTAGTATACTCATCTACAGATTTGTGCTCCTTGAGTTTCTGGGCTAAGAACAGTCACCCTGCTCCATTTGAGCTAAGACATGGTTGCTTTTTTCAAGCTGGAGGGATTCTATTTTCTTCTGTGCATATTTCAGTTGGATCTTTAGGGCATCATTATCTGCTTTCAGGGTATTTATTTCCTAAAGGGAAAGCAGAATGAGGTAATGTTAATAAAGCAGCAATGAATAGCAAATCAGTTACAATATTAGGAATGCTACATTTGATTGGCATCTCTTATTCACTGTGGCTGAAAATTAAAAACTATTTTCAAGACAGTCATTTTGCCTTGAATAGAAAATAACAAGTTAAATATCAAATAAGCATTTGCAAACAGCAGTTAGTCTTTATTATCGTATCAAAGTTGTGTGTAGTTAACAGGCAGAATAGACCATTCCTGGGCAATAGGTAGATAGACAAAGTCTTTGGGTGTTTTATAGCAGATCTTCACTTGGCAGAAATAAAGAGTCTCTGGTCAGGTCCAAGCCATGAAAGCAGTGACTGAGAATTCTGTATTATGAGATGTTACAGTTAATCTAAGTTTCCCCCGCCCATTGAAAATTAATGTGCCAGGCAACCCCTTAGGGTCCCCTCCCACTGTGGGAGCTTTTCTGTCCTTTCAATAAATCCTGCTTTAAAAAAAAAAGAAAATTAATGTGCCTTTTGATAAAGATAAGAATTTTACCCCACCCCCTAATCTGGGATTTCGTGATCTAACTTGCAGTGACTTAATTATAGAGCCAGCAGTTGATTTCCAGTCTTCAGATTTTGAGTCCAGGGTTCTTAACACACTGAGTACCCCAAGAGAATACTGTGTAAGGGCAGTATCTGGGTAATTTGGGATACACTGGGCTGTTTCTTAAACCGAATTACCTAGCTGTTAGCTATTGTATAATATTGAACACTTGCTATGTGCCTGATGCTGTTACATGAGAATAGAACACTCGACCTTCACAAACACCCAGAAAATAGGTGGTGTATCTCAGTGTTATAGGAGCAGAAAATGTTGCCATATAGTGTAAGACTGGAGGCTTGAATCCTAGTATATCCAACCCTCAGAGGTTTTGTTTGCTTTTTGTTTTGTCCCATGCTGATTCAGAGATATGCATATTCTTAAATATGTAGTATTTATTGATATAATGTTAATATACATTAAATATATTTAACCGATTTAATTTGACTAGTTATTGTGGATAGGGCCATTGAATTACAGACTAGTAATTGTAAGGATTTCATTGAATAGGAAAGTGGGACACATTATTCCTTTAAAACATACATAGTGAATTCCAGACCTTAGGTCTATCAGACAAGTAAACAGAAGCAACTGGAAGATGGTGAAAGGTTTTACAGGCTGCATTACTGGGTAGGAATTCTTCTAGAACTAAATCATCTGAAGTCTCTAAGCCACTTCTCAGCATTGTTGCCAATTACTTTACCTTTTCACGGGCATGTAAAATGCCAAGATTTAAGGTGAACCTTGGAGAGCGTAGAATCCTACCTAGCCTTGTATTTTACATAGAACCAAATAGCTTGCAGAGTTTAACAGCTGGTGTCAAAAACATCCAGGACTGGAAACACAAATATCTGTTTCCATCAAAGTTCTTTCTAGTCTGTCTTTTTCAGGGTTTCCTTTATAGTTCTTAAAAGTTGCATTTGGCAGTTTCTACTCTTAAAGAGAAAGGGGTTTATGTAACCCATGTTTTGCTACTTCTGATTGACTTGATTCTTAAAAATCACGTCTTAAAAAACAACTCTGAGCAGCCTGGATGTGATGATTCATGCCTGTAATCCTAGCACTTTGGGAGGCAGAGGCGAGGGGATTTTCTGAGCCTACGGGTTCAAGACCAGTCTGGGAAACTTGGTGAGACCTTGTTTCTACAATAAATCAAAAAATTAGCTGGCGTGATGGCATGCACCTGTTGTTCCAGCTACATGGAAGGCTTGAAGCAGAAGGACTGCCTGAGCCCAGCAGGTCGAGGCTGCAGTAGCCATGAGTGTGCTCCGACTCAAAACAAAAATAAAAACAAAACTCTGAGCAACAGAGTACCTTTCATCTATAACATCTGTTCTTTTTTCATATGTTCCTGCTAATATTGTGTTATTTGTTCTAGGCACCAAATTAAGAGTTTCATGTACAATATCTAACTTGTTTCTTTAAATATTTCTCTAATTCAATTTCTAGGAGTCTAAATAGGGAAGGTACAATGTTGAAGACAATGCAGGGAATCTTGAAGCCTTGTGGACAGTCACTATGTAGTATGTAGAACTATCAAATGTATTCTAACTGACTGGATGTTGGGTTTTTGTACTGATGGGCCTCCAAAAACAGTACAAAGTTGACGTTTTGGGAAAAGCCAGACAGGTATTCTGTCCCCTTTAATAAAGTGGATGATAATGTTGAAATTAATGTATCCTGCTTCCCTGTCTCTAAAATGGCTTAGTTACCTATAATTGTTAAGGAACTACTGTCCCATGAAGCCAGACTTCACTGTGAACTGTGTACTTTAAACAAAAATATATATATTAGTAATTGAGCCTACAGAACTGAGTATCTGGATGACTGCCAGCTGTCTCTGGTTAAAGGTTCTTCCTTCTTTTGCTTCCATCTCCTACTTTCCTATATTATCTTTGGTGTTTTTTTGTTTTGTTTTGTTTTTTAACCTCATTGTTTCCTTCTTTCAGACCTCAGCACCATATTCCCAAACTCTTATTTTCTTCTTTTCTTGGCAAACTTTATCTTTTCTTTTTCAGTGCCTCTGTGAGGTTCCTGATAATTAGGCCATTGTGAGCCAAACATAAAAAAGCAGCTTGTGGGATCACAATTGTTAGCATTTTATAGATTATATTACTGTATATTATATATTCAACTGTGCATTTACCTGCTGTTGATTTAGCTGTTCTAACGTGTAGAAGATCAGCACATTCCCTGATGTGTTAAAAAAGACTCCCCTCGTTTCTATTAAGAGGGAGGCATTTTCTATGGCGAGCCATAATACATTCACCTTTTTTCCTTTTTTGTTGGAGCACTAAGATCACCTGCCTTCTTTTAGGAAGATGCCTAGATAACCATAAAGGCACCAAACCATAACCCCAATGAACAGGTTAACAAAGACCTCTAAGGTAGGAGGATTTAGGGAAGGTCATTTTAGTTCCATCTAGAAAAAGGGAGTGGTGTCAGAACAGTGAAGCTGATTGTTCGAAACTGGTCTTTCTCAGTGAGCCTACTTTGGGCATTGGCACCAACACTGAAATGGAACCTGGATGGTGACAGCCCTAGGTATCCTGTTCTCAGGTAATGTGAACCAGGGCCCCACTGGGTGCTTTGTAAGAAAGCTGGATCCAACCATCCATCCCTCCCTCCATTTCTCCGTTTTTTTTTTTCCTTATCCTGCTAGTAATTAACCTGATTTGAATCCTCAGAATCATCAGTTCGCATGCTCATCCCTGGTTTAGCCTCACTTCTCTAGCATAATCTGAAAAAAAGGAAAATGAAAAGGAAGTACCTGTTCCAGCTCTTGGTAGGTAGGGAGTCTGAGGTGACGGAGCTCCTCTTTTGATTTTATGAGGGATTCTTTATTCTCCCACTTGACAAAAGCCCGCTTTCTGACCAAGACGGGGCTGGGGCATGGAGATGTGGGACTGGGAAGCACATAGAGAGTATCCTGGGCTGCCTTCCTTGGGGAAGACAGCACAAAGGGACCTGAAGGGCCTTCACTGTCAGTCCAAGGTTCTGTCTGGGTGGCCTTGTGGGCCACAGTCCTCTTCAGCCGCACAGAAATCTTCTGTGAGGACACTCCCATCAACATGATGGTCCGATCCTTACTCTCCTCACCAAGTTCCACAGCCTCCCCATTAGGGAATGTAAATGGTCCTTCTGTAGGAAGACACACGACATAGCTCAGAAAAGCAGAAAGTCAATATTGATGTTAGTTTCAAATGAGACCTTTCTTACAGGAGTTTCATATGTTCAAAGAATCCACTTTTGAGGCGCCCAATTTAGGGGATTGAGCTGGAGGCTGAAATCTAGGGGCTTTGCTGGCGAAGACACGGCTACTGGTGTCAGGCTACATCTAGGTTGCCTAGAGGGTTTCTGTTTCTGGAGATAAGTTGAAGCCCCGCCTCAATGCTATAAAGTTTCATATGTTAAAGAGAGCAAGATCAATACATAGACAAAAATGGTCCATAAATACTTCTGTGTACACTGGGATTTGGGAATTCTCTGCATTGGAGCCTCAGTATTGATACAATTGCCTCTAGCAGATGGCAGGAACTCTGGAGGCCCATTTGTGCGATGGGCACAGCTTAATCGGCAGAGAGAAGTCTTAGCTTTGAAGAAGTGTGTCTCAAAATGCACTGCCCTTTGATACTGGTGGGAAAAAGATAGGTGAATCATTCTAGTTTTTCTTCCTTCCACTAACACTCCTGCCTGGGACCCACCCTGGTAATAACCTTAAGTAATTTCCTAGAAAAGCAGAGTAAGAGTGAATGTGTTGGAGGTAGTAAGGTAGTTTTAAGATACATTGCAGATCATCTCAGTGTATTGTTTTGCAAAGTCACAGCAGTAATTCTGACATCAGACACTGAACATTCTGACATTCAAGACACTGGATTGGTATAGTCAAAAACTGCTTTGAAAAACAAAAAATGTTTTCTAATTAGCGTTTGTAACTAGAATCAACAGTTCTAATATTAGAAATTACATAAAGATCCTAGTTTAATTCTTGCTAAGGGGAATATAACTTAATGTTTAATAAAGTTTAAAATTGTAATTACACTGCTTTTAAGTGCCAGAATATCTAAGTTGTAAATGTTCACCCTAAAATAATTACATTGTCTTTTTGAAGGAGTAGTATGGGCGATGATTTTTTACATCTCCATTTTCCAACTTTTCTGTGCCAGTTACATGCGTTTTACCAACCCGAATTCCCAAATTATGAATAAAACCCCTTCTGTTATTTAGGTTGAATTCCTAGACATATGGGGAGGTTAGGAGAGAGCCTTGGGCATTCTATCTTTTGGGGAGCAAAGGGAAGGCGGCAAATAAAAAAACAACAGAAAAAGAGCCCTTAAAATTGCAGGAAAAGTTCTGAGAGACCCCAGTGTTATAAAAATCAGGAGATGTATAAGTTTCAAGAAAGCAAGAGTGGATAAATATAAACAGTTACAGTGAGACTGAAAAGGATGATAATGGGCTGAAAAGAAATCATAGGGAATTTTGACTAGATGAGCAGGGGCCATCCCAGAAAATAATTAGTAAAGAGACAGAAGCAATATGAAAGGATGACAATGATATCCAATGGGCAGTTTTATTAATACATTAAAAACATCTTGGCTTATAGCTGTTTTCACTTATTGACCATGATATATATATGTTTATTCTACCCAGTGGTCTACATCCTGGTGGGTTCTCAGAAAGCCTCAAGCCCCACTCTTACCAGTTTGGGCCAGGTTTTAGAGAAAGAGGACAGATACCCTGGAAAGGAGAAATCTCCAGGAGCAGCCCCTTCAGGGATTCCTTTTTGAGGTCCAAATTCAGGATGCCCTTTGCTACCTTTTCCCCATGAAAATGTGAATTTTATGTGACAGAATCATGGTGTCCTAAGGTTATGTGTATCTCTTAAGATATAGGGTGAATAATATACAGGCCTCTCTCTTCACAATGGTATTTGTGTTGATTTCTGTTAAAAGATGAACATCAAATCCTTAGTTGATGAGCATATTCTTTTATGAAAAAAACAAAAACAAAACCCAAAGTTCTTTTCTAAAAACGGAACATCTCAAAAAAAAAAAGTTTGAAGTCAGCCTGTGTTTAGATATTTAGTATGGGGAAGGATTCTGGAAGAGAGCAGAACATTTGTACTTGGCTGATGTGATAAAAAGGAATCTGCAGCCAGGCTCGGTGGCTCAGCCTGTAATCCCACGCCTTTGGGAGGCTGAGGTGAGTGGACTGCCTGAGCCCACGGGTTCGAGACCCGCCTGTGTGGTGAGACCTCATCTCTACAATAAATCATCAAATCAGCCGGGCGTGGTAGCGCGTGCCTGTAATTCCGGCTACTTGGAAGGCTGAGGCGGAAGGATCGCCGGAGCCCAGCAGGTCGAGGCTGCGGTGGCCGCTCCCGGCCACTGCACTCCAGTCTGGGTGACAGAGTGAGACTCCAACTCAAAAAATAAATAAATAAATAAATAAAGGAATCTGTATATCTTACATGGAAGTAAAGCACTTAAGCTTTGATCTAATTGCTCATTAAATGCACACAGGTGTTTACCATTGAACATTAGAAGTGTTTAACACAGAATATACTACATGGACGTAAACGTTTTCTCCAGGCTTTTGTTGTAACTATAGTGGCCTTATCACTTTTGGGAGCTTATTTCAAAAATATTAGTATATGACACTCTTGTGTTAGGCCCAGTTTTAAGTGCTTTATATAAGTAAACTCAGTTATCACCACATGGGGGAAAAAGTCAGTAGAAAGCAAAGAACAAGCAATCGGGCCTGTTGTCAGAAATGAAGTTTTCCTTTGTGGTTTTAACTAGAAGTCACATGACTTCTTATACTATATAAAACTGGCACTAACCTAACGAGCACTGGATTTTTGCCTAAAGACCTATATGCTATTCAGAAAGTCAAGGTGGTAAGTGTGTGACATGCTGGCTGACCAGCCTGCCCAGAGAACAGGGCCAAGTATAGCATCATGAACCCTTGCATCTCTCACCCTCCCTACCAAGTCCCTCACTGTAATCATGTCACTTGTCTGTTTCAGTAGCTCCTCATTTCACAGCATAGACTGTCCAGACTACTCCTGGCATCGAAGACTCTCTAGGTTGGCTCCTACTCATTTTTCTACTCCACCTCTTACCTAAACCTTCACCTGTGCCCCAACACTGTACTTACCATCTCAGCAGCACTAAAACTGTCTTGCCTGGGTATTTTGCTCCTACTCTACATCCTATCTGGAATGTGCTCTGGTTCTCAGCACATACTCTTGCATTGTTTCTAAACTGCTCCATATTTGTATATTATCTTTCCCCCTAACTTGATACCTCTTGAAAATAGGCAATCCTTTCTGCTTCTTTGCACTTTAGACCTAGGGCATCTCAAATGTACTTAGTTTAAGATCATTTCCGGCCAGGTGCGGTGGCTATGCCTATAATCCCAGCACTGGGAGGCCTAAGTGAGAGGATTGCCTGAGCCCACAGGTTCGAGACCAGCTTGGGCAACTTGGTGAGACCTCATCTCTACAATAAAACAAAAAATTAGCCAGGCACGGTGGTGGTGTGTGCCTGTAGTTCCAGCTAGAAAGACTGACGTGGAAAGATAGCCTGAGCCCAGCAGGTCAAGGCTATGTTGGCCGGGAGCATGCCACTGCCCTCCAGCCTGAGTGACAGAGTGAGACTCCAACCCTAAATAAATAAATAAGATCATTGCCTTATGGTACTGGTATTGGCATTCTGAGATGAGTGAATTTGCCAATTTATCTTTCTACTGTTGAATTTTTTTGGCTAAATCCTAGGATTTTCCTCATATGATTTGGAATTTTAGTCTGTATGCTCCATTTGAGGGAGCTTTGTGGTCTCCGCCTCCTTCCTTTCTGCATTTATACTTCTGTTTCTAGAATTTTGATAATTACCTCCACCTGGCCACTCAGGATCCCCAGTTTAGGACCTGGTCTTAAATTAATACTTCTTCTGGAGAAAAACTGAAACTATCACAGATAGTTACTCAGCCAGTGGATGACTGCCTGGGGGCTAAGTCTGCTTCTTGCTGCTAACCATATGTGACAGTCACAGTATTTTTCAGTCTTCTTCCTCAATTTTAAGTAGTGAGTCTTGTTCTGGTTACCTTTCATGCATAGGTAGTCTCTGTCACTATGCAGAAATACAATTCCCAGCAGCCCTTAACTATTTTTGGACATGGAGACAAACAGACCAGTAGCTTTAGCATCCACTCATTGCAATGTGTCTTTAGTACATTTCTGAGGTATAGAGATGTGTATCTTTGTTTTTGATGCAGCTATGCCCTTTAATGCTATTTATATACCATGTATTATATGCTAATATACATTATATTCACACACACACATATACAAGCACGTACATATTCTCCCTGTCATTGTTTTGGGTTTGGAGCTGGAGATGGGGTAGAATAGCTAAGTGTTAGCTTCTGGCACTATCTTGCCCAGAAGTCAGTAATTGCGTGTGGTGTAGGTGCTCAATAAATGTTTGCTGATTATTATGCCTAAATTGCACTCTGCTATTCTGGCACCTTTTAGGTCTGAGACATAGGCAGGGAGCTGAAATCTAGAACGGTGGGAGGTGTCAGCCCTGGCCTAGCCAGTGAGGTAAAACTTAACTGAAACTTGGGCACAGAATCACAAAGTAATATTTCCACCACAAAACTTGACCCTTCCCACTTCACTTTCCAAGATGAATGATGCAAGTGCCTACGTACCGTGGAGCAGATCTTTGGCTCCCAGTGAGCAAAGGTTGGCCACTGACCCCATGGAGGTACTGTTCTCTGCAGGACCTGTTGGGTTCTTAGTTCGCTTCTTGCACTCAAACACAACCAGATCTTTGCATTGTTTGTGGCAGTTCATCCCACAGTCTGTGGACAAGATATCCAGGTCAAGAAGTCTTTCACTTTGTCTCTTCTCCAGTGTCTCACAGCCTATTCACACAGTGCTCTTGTCACATACCACTGTTCTATTTTCTGGAGCCAAGACACTTGACATACTAGTAAATCTAGCAATCTTCTCACTTGGTAAAAACCCTAGGTCTCACACCCTTGCTGTAGCCCTTATTAGTGAGGCTCAGCATCACAAGCAGCACGCTGTTATCTTGGAGGGAAGAGATGGTGTCTTGGTATCCCGTATATCCTGCCTACTCTAGGGACACCCTGTGGAAGCCCCCAGCTGTTAGGTGTTATTCTTTCTTTCTTAAAGTAAAAGGTCTCCTTCACTACTGATTTTTCCTAGTCACAAGGAGGAATAATTATGTCCTGAGGGACGCTGATAAGGGCCTTTGTTAACCATTTATCTTCTGTTTCAGAAGTGATTCTCTCATTTTCTTATTTTTTTTCTTTCTTTCTTTTTTTCTTTTTTTAAGAAAGTAGAATTTATTGAGAGGACAGAGAAGCTCCCAGAGCAGGAGGGGATCTGAGGGGGTTGCCCGATTCTCTCACTTTCATTGGTTTCCCTGAAGCCCTCCTATGACTCTTTGAGAACACCGTCTCCTACCAGCCATCCCCATTCTCAAGGCAATCAAGACAGAAAAAAGGATTCTATAAAGGGAAACATCAGCATCACTCTGCACCAGTGATCACCAGGCACTTCTCTTACGTGTGTGGTAGCAGTCATTTTCTGGGGGTGTTCTGGGGAAGCCGGTTTGGGGATGAGACGTTGTGGACTAAATGGACAACTACTATGGGTAAAAAGTGTTTTAGAGGAGAGCCGCTAAGACCAGAGAAAACAACTCAGTCAGCCACACTGAGTCTTACCTTTACATCGATACCCTTGTTTGATCACTCCCCAGAGCTGCAAGACAAATGAGACAAAATGCACCACATGTCATTCATCTCTGTGGTGTGAGGCCACGTGTTGGCACTCGTTCTTTATTTTCCTTCATTCTCTGCTCTAGCTCAAGGGGAAGGAAGCCATATTTCTCTCTCATGTCTTGTCCCTCCTGACCTTAAGTTGAAAATGGGAGAATCGGTGCTGATCAGAGTCAAATGCTCTCAGGATTCACTAATAACTTCACGAACCAGGCCTTCTCTTGGCCTGAAGTTTATAATTCGTAGGACAAAACTCCTCAGGACTCCAAAGTGAGAAAAGGTCTAGAGCCTTGGGTCAGAAGCCTGGGTTTAGGAGGGAATAACTGGTCAGGGGGTGGGACAGCAGAGGGGCCTAGTCCAGGGATCTCTTAAAGGCAGAGGGTAACTCATATTTTTTTCTAACATTTGAAACAACATATGAATATAATACTTAAAAAAGAATATCCCCAAGTCAACATTTCCATTGCCATTTATCTCAGGCCTCGTGCACTAGAGAGGAAAAAACAAATCAGGGGAAATGAGAGAAGATGAATGCAAGGAGAAACCACACACTTGAGCACTAGGTTATTCTAGGTGTGTGTTTGGGCTCAGAGCTGTGATGGGTTTATCTTGTTGGTCTCATCCTGTACTATCCTGTACCCCTCCCCACATTCAACCCTGAAGCATCTTAGGAATAACTTACAAATCCAGCACAGTTGTCACAGAAAGTGGGCTTCAGGTAGGTGGTCTCTTGGAAGTTGTGAGGAAAGCCCAGGCCCAGCTTGGAGTAGATGGAGCTGGCCCTCATGAAGTAGGCTGTGATCTCGTCCCTGCTGATGAGGCCTTCCCTACCAAAAGTGACCAAGCATGGATGTGAGTATAAGGGGGGTAGCGGGGAGGCAGCAAATATGGCGTCTAGCCTTAGAAACTCATTCTTATCCTCAGGGGTAATATGAGTTACCTGGTGATTACTTCCATGAGCTCTCCTCTTAATAAGGATACAGGATAGCATATAATAAGTAGGTGAGGCAGCATTACTCATTTGCACAGAGCTTTTCTTTGGTCAAACTAGGTTTTCCTAACTAATTTGACCACTATGTACAAGACTTGAAAAAGAAGCAATGTAAAATGTGTATATAAGGAGGGAACTATCTTATGCTACAGTTTCTGACTTTAGACAGTACATAACTGGAACCCACTAACCATACAATTGGTTTCCTATAGAAAACCAATAGCACTTATGTAACCTTGAGAAAAATGAATATGCAAAGTATTAATAACTATTAGTTGTTTCCCATAATTTGTAAGGACAAAACAACAAGGAAGACTAAACTTTTTCTTATTTACTGTTTCCTAAGCTGGAAGATTTAGGGAATCTTCAGTTCTGAGTAAAAAAGTATGCATATTTCATGGTCTATTGTGATCTAAACTAAAGACAAGCATTCACTTGATGGTGGCTTTCTTAGCCCCAATATCAAGTGATCACAGCAGTAATACATTTAGTTTATAACCTCTTCTAGTGTCACACCCATAAACCTGTTCTCACCAGTGGGCTCATAACCACTTATTCCTATACACAAAGCCTCACCTGTCTTTGTCCATCACACAGAAAGAAAATGGAAAACTTGCAGCAATCTTTTCAAATTCTTCCTGAGAAATGTATCCATCCTGGTCGTGATCATAGTTCTTGAAGACAGACTGCAAAAAAGGAATTTATTTGGTGATTACTAAAGAGAAACTAGTTATCACTCCCTTTAGCCAAATGGCAGAGGGCTGGGGCAGTTGAATAAAAGCCTTTTAACCGCCTGCGTGAAAGGAAACATGCTTAAGTTGTGGCAAAGATGCGGAAGGTCACATCCCAAGCCTTTGCTGGTACCAGCATCTGGAGGGTGGCCAGGTGCTTTCAATCATGAGTACGTCAATTATACCATTACCCTGGCTACTCCTACATCATTGCACAGAGGGATGCTCTCCCTCCACTTCACCCTCCCTTGTTCAGCTTAGATCCCACCTTCTCTTGAGATGCTTCTACGAACAGCCCAGTTGGAAGTGTGCTCTCCGGCTCTTAATCCTTTGCTTCTCGTTATTCTATTCCTAGTTTTTTACTGTTACACAGGAATTGCCAACAAGAATAAATGCAGAAGTATGAGAGGAGATACCCTCTCCTCAGCATTTAGCACAGAGAACCGAATCAGTACAACACTTTACAGGCTTGCATTTACCTTGTTACACTCATCATACTCAAACGTATCCCAATACTTTGCCCCTAAGTCAACTGACAACCTTTAAACATGCTCTTCTGGGTCTTTAAGAGGAGGCACACCTGCCCCCCATATGAGGCCAAAGTGTATTGTCAAAATGTAACTTATGAATTGTTCTGCAGCCACAATATGAGAAGTGGTTCCTTTCAAGTGTCTCTTTGTGTTTCTCCCACTGTGCTCGCCTCTCCCCTTTCCCCACATACAAAACTAAGCCAGGCAATGCCTGGCCTTTGTCTGCTGAAACATAACTTACATCCACCATCCTCTGGACGTGTTTGCTGATGGTCTTTGGATCAGGTTTGGGAGATACCCCGGAGGCCCAGTCCACTACTACTGGTGGCTTTGAAGGTGTTAGTGGCTAAAAGGAAATATTCAGAGAAATGCCCATGACTATAATGCAGTATTATAACCTATGATTCCTTCCTTTCCTGCTACCTGACAATTACATTTATGAGCAGTCCTCAACTATGTGCAGTGGCAAGAAGCTGAGAACCTACATGTAATTGAAATCTATATCATATTCTTGCCTAACATAGGTATTGTGCATTACAGTCTCCAGAGTGCCCTTCACAGACATTATCTGTAACTGTAGATAATTCAGAACTCTCAATTTGCTTAAATTTCAATTCCCTCTCCATTAAACTTTTTGTCAGAGCTATCAACAAAGAGCAAAAGTAGATCATTTGCATTTCCTTTCTGTTCCCTAGTCTCTCTGTAGTAGAGATGTGGATAAGGAAAAGGAACAAAAAAACAAAACAAAAAACTAGCCAAAGGGCAGGAAGACATGAGAAAAACAATCTGAAGCTTGGACAAGCTGAGATAGCATCCTTTTCTAAATACAGTTGTGATGACTTAACAACTGGAATATGTTCTGAGGAATGCACCCTTAGGCTGTTTTGTTGTGCAAACATCAGAGTGTGCTGACACAAACCTAGAGGCACAGCCTGTCACACACCTAGGCCATATGGTGTAGCCTATTGCTCCTAGGCTACAGACCTACACAGTATGGTACTGTACTGAATACTGAAGGTGTCTGTAATACAATGGTAAGTATTTTTGTCTCTCAAGATAGAAAAGATACAGTAAAAGTATGTATAAAAGGCAAAAAATGGTATACCTGTATAGAGAGACTGCCATGAGTGAATCTTGCAGGACTAGAAGTTAGTTGCTCTGGGTGAATCAGTGAGTGACGAGTGACTGTGAAGGCCTAGGACATTACTGAACACTGATGTACACTTTATAAACACTGTACACTTAAGCTACACTAAGTATTAATTTTTTTTTCCAATAATTAGCTTGCTGGAACTTTCTGACTTTGTAAACTTTTAGATTTTAACTGTTTGGCTCTTTTAGCTGAAAACACAAACACACTGCCTAGCTATGCAAAAGTTATTTTCTTTCCTTACATACTTATTCCGTAATTTTCTATTTTAAAAATAAATAGTTTAATTTTTTTTAACTTTTAAATCCATTTTGTTATAAACTAAGGCACAAGTACACACATTAGCCTAGGCCTGCACAGGATCCAGATCATCAACATCACCGTTTTTCCCCTACATCTTGCCCCACTGGAAGGTCTTCAGGGGCAATAATGCACAGAGATGTTGTCTCATATGAAAACAATGCCTGCTTCTGGAATACCTCCTGAAGGACCTGCCTGAGGCTGTTTTACAGTTAACTTATTTTTTAAAAATAAGAGGACAAGACTTTAAAATAGTGATAAAAAGTATAGTAAATACAGTAAGTCATTTATTATCATTGTCAAGTACTCTGCACTGTACATAATTGTATGCCCTAGACTTTTACACAGCACAGTGGTTGTTTACATTAGCATCACCACAAACATGTGAGTAATGTGTTGCACTACAATGTTACAATAGCTACAATGTCACTAGGCGATAGGAATAATCTTAATATAGTTCCATTATAATCTTATGGGACTACCATTGTATATGTGATCTGTTGCTGACCAAAATGTTGTTATGCAGTGCATGACTATATTTGAAACTTGGCCCAAATTTAAATCTCTTTCAAAAATAGAAGGTACCATTTCCACCAAAATGACTCTGACACCCTGAGAATTGATGTTTTTTCACCTCACGAAATATTGTCAGTGTACACCTTTCATTATAATAGGAAGCTAGAACTTGACCTTTCTGAATGGAGACAATGCAATTTAGCTACCTGAATAGTAAGCTGGATTTCTTAAGCATGGACCACTCTCTTCCCTAGAATACTACGTGTTTTGGGGTTGGGAAGCTCCCAGGAGACTAACCTGTGATGTTCGTACTGTGTGTAGACCAGGACTGTGTGTTATTTTGAGGAATTCTCAGCATAAGAGATCAAAAGACCAAGCAGATCCTCATCTTTCTGACCCAGAATATTTACAGGAAAATGGGGCTTTTCTATCTACCAAACTGGAAACCTTCAGAAATTTAACTTCTGATTATGTATTGCTTTCATTAACATCAAAGAATCATTGAAAAGAAACATATGCTAGGACACTTTTTAATAGGAGGGAGATAGCACTCTGGTCTACAATATTAACGCTTTTCTCTAATTTATAAACCACAGATTAAGTCCCCCATACCTTCTGACGTTACAAGGCACACAGTTACTTATTAGTCACTAGTTATTTACTGTTCACATATTAGTCTTATCCCTTCAACTAGATCACAGCTCTTTATGGACAGGAACAATTCCTCACACATATGTTGAGAACCTTTCTCTGTTTCTAGCATTAGGTTGGGCACTTGGGAGAAACAAGATGCTTAGTAAGCTGAACCAAAAGTCTGTTCCTTAAGATGAATGAACCTGAGGAGCAGCTTGTAAAGCACCTGTTACATGTAAGAGTCTTAAAATGAAAAACTCCACTTGTATACCTAATCCTGAATTGTATCTCACATCTTTAAAATAAAATACATAAATAAATAAAAAGAGAAACTCACAGGAGCTCTATGGTTCCTTGGTTCCCGGGCATAGGAAAGCTCATAGATTTCATCCTCGGTATAGTACAAATCCAGGGATAGCTGCAGATCAAAGCAGAGGAGGAGTCATTGCTAGGAGGCTTGCCTCTCCCAGGGCTGATGTGTTTCTTTCTTGGTTCTTCCTTTTCTAGGCTCTTAGGAGTTTGTTTTAAAAATTCACAAAGCAGGTGTAACAACTAGATCGAATAGGGCAAGCACTAGTTCTTTTTTTGTTAAAATGCTTCTAAATTTTGGCAAAGTCCCAGGATGACCTCTTTTTAACTACAGCTTACACATAAGCCTCCATACAGGGTTTAGGGCAAAGGTCTTATCTGGCCATACGGGCCTTACCTCACTTGTTCTCTCCCAAATCAGATTGGAAAGGATGGTTTGCATGGCCTGATACTATTAAAATTTGAATCCAGCAGCAAAATTCAGCTTAAATAATAAGAGGAATTATTAATTGCTATTAAGAGTTAATGAGTTTTACATATCCTAGAACTGTAAAATTTTAGAGGCGAGAAGTCTTAGGATACTTTTGTTCTTAACCTTGAGTTTATGGATAGGCTTCAGGGAGTTCAGAACTCCTTGAAATTACATGCATACGAGTGGATTGCCTGAACCTGTGGGTTCGAGACCCGCCTGGGCAACTTGGCGAGACCTCATCTCTACGATAAATCAAAAAATCAGCCGGGCGTGGTAGTGCATGCCTATAATTCCGGCTACTCGGAAGGCTGAGGCGGAAGGATCGCCGGAGCCTAGCAGGCGAGGCTGCGGTGGCCGTGAGCAGCCCTGCACTCTAGTCTGGGCGACAGAGTGAGACTCCAACTCAAAAAAAAAAAAGAAAAGAAATTACATGCATACTTTTGAATATATGCCTTATGTATATTTTTCTGGAAGGATGGTTCACAGCTTTCATTACAAGATTTATGATCAGAAAAGTTAAGATTCAATGCATCTTTTTACAAATGATGATGTCTGAGGCAGAGATCTGCCAAGGTCACCTGGCTAATTAGTGAAAGGGTTGGGATCAGACACTAGCTGATGCAAAGCCTGGGCCTTTATCAGAATGCTCCTGAGAGCTAAGAAGAGGCTATGCTCTTTATTCTGCAAAAAAAAAAAAAAGCAGGTTAAAAATTGTAAAATTCAGCCGGGCTCGGTGGCTCAGCCTGTAATCCCACGCCTTTGGGAGGCTGAGGTGAGTGGATTGCCTGAGCCCGCGGGTTCGAGACCCACCTGGGCAGCGAGACCTCATCTCTACAATTAATCAAAAAATCAGCCGGGCGTGGTAGCGCATGCCTGTAATTCCAGCTACTTGGAAGGCTGAGGCGGAAGGATCGCTGGAGCCGAACAGGTCGAGGCTGTGGTGGCCGGGAGCAGCCACTGCACTCCAGTCTAGGCAACAGAGTGAGACTCCAACTCAAAAAAAAAAAAAAAAAAAATTGTATAATTCTAGAACTGAAAGTGAAGTTAGGAGTCATCTTAGAGACTAACTCTTCTGAGTTTACAAAGGAGGAGACTTGGAGAGTTCACTGCCCACAGTCACACAGCTGGTGAACTACAGAATCACAGGTCCCGAAGGGAATTCATCTGACCTCGCCCTACGCCTGAGACACAAATGCTGGTCACCCACACCACTTGAATATCTCCAAGAACAAGGAATCTAAGTGAGAACCCAAATAATAAACCTATTTTTTTAACCTACTGCCTTGCCCTTTTTTCTTTTTTTAGAAAGCAGGATTTATTGAGAGGACAGAAAAGCTCCCACAGTGGGAGGGGACCCGAAAGGGTTGTCCCCCCTTTTTTAAATGACAGCACACTGTTCCATCTGTTACCAACCTTTGTATTCTGATTTGCCATCACTCCACCTGAGTGCTTAGAATTACTTTTATAGGAGTAAGGAAATAGTTCTTGAAGTTTGAGGGCATAATGTCTAAGATCACAGCCTCTGGAGTTCTACCACCTGGGTCTGCTACTGAATAACGTTGGTCTTATGGCAAGACAGGTCTTTGTGCCTCAGTATCCTCATCCATAAGATAGAGACAATAAAATGATCTACTTCATAGAGTTTTTATGAGGATTAACTGAGCTGATAATTGGAAAGATTTATTTAATGGCACCTGGCACTCAGAAAGTGCTTACTAATGGTTCTCCAATATGAACCTCACCGTCAGCAGGTGCACCAAGTCCTTGTTGGCCTCCAAGGGCGGGGCCACTTCTTGCAGCTGGACCAGTTCATTGATATGATTGTAAAGGGCCAGTAGCTTGTGGACGTTCACCTTCCCGTCCTCCAGATAGTCAGGCATGGCTTCATATAGGGAGATGAGGTCTTTGAGATGCACCCCCAGGATGGGGATCTTGAAGTGAGTGCACTCTCCATAGGCTCGCCGGTAGTTGTCATAGTTTCTGCAGGAGGATAGCAGCTCAGTCATCTCACCCAGAACCTACAAAGCAGAACAACAGACCAATCACAGGTACCCACTGGGCAGGGTGTATTGTCTGTAATGGCCACCTTGCATCTCTCATCCCCTGCCATGATTCCACCCCATCCAGAATTCGCCAGGCAGGAGTGAGTTATCTAAAAGGTGTAGCATATGACTCCCAGATTAAAACTTCAGTTATGTCAAATGTCACAGAGTATATTTGCAAACACAAGGTATGCTTTGCTTGATTCTACTGCATAACTTAACATTTCTAAATGGGGGCTTATGTACCATTTTTAATATTTGAATTTCTTTTTTAAAAATACCTGATGTAAAAACTTTAAAAGTACAAGAATATACAGTGAACAATAAGTATCCCTCTAATCCCTGTTCCCAAGTCATGCAGTTCCCTTCCCAAGTGTCTTCTGAAAGCCTCTAGAGACACCACTGTATTGTTTAACCTTTGAAATGTGACATCAGGAGGTGCTGCCTCTGCTGCTGGTATGGGGAAAGGCATGTATCTTAAGAGTAGAGCTTTAGGAGTCTATTGTGTGTTCTTCTCCACGAGGTGCTCGGTGGGCTTATTTCAAGGTTATGATATAGGGCTGTTGTTATAAATGTAAATCACTAATATATGGAGGATACAAGTGTAGGTTTGTGTAGCACAGGTTAGATACTGACTGTTGTTTGAGAGATTTCATGTCATGTACGAGGACCTACAAGTGGGCATGGGAAGCCCAGGAGAGAAAGGGCATTCTTGTCAATCACACCTGGTTAAATCAGCAAGCAGTTCACAAAGCCTCCCATCCCCCATGTGATGCCCCCTTTCTCAGAAGCAAAGATGTGAGGTGGAAAACTGACAGTCATGTCATCATACAAAATAAGTTGTCCCATCTTATCCTCAGGGGATACATTCTAAGACCCCCAGTGGATGCCTGAAACCATGGATAGTACGGAACCCGATTGCTGTCAACTCCTGTCATCTTCCACTCAAAAATTTAACGACTTTTCCATCTTAACTAAGCACTTATCACACACTGGCTGAAGCTTTTGCAGTTTGAGATGGAACAGCAAAACCAGAACAAATATTTTTTCCTTTTTCACAGTTTCACAGATGAGATTCTTTCTTACCATAGATCTTAGCAAGCTGGGCATATGACGTTTTTTTCTTCCCTCATTAAGTCACAAACTTTCCTCTTTTCACTTAAGCACTTCATGGCTTCTCTTTGGCATATCTGAAGTGTACTTTCAGATATGTACTTTCAGATATGTACTTTCTTGTACTTTGGGGCCATTATTAAGAAAAATAAGGTTTACTTGAATGCAAGCACTGCAATACTGTGGCAGCTGATCTGATAACCTAGACAGCTACTGAGTAACTGGTGGGCAAGTGGCATCCATACTGTGGATACCCTGGACAAAGAGATGATTCATGTCCCAGGAAGAATGGAGCAGGGTGGCTCGAGATGTTATTACACTACTCAGAATGGTGCATGATTTAAAATGTATGAGTTATTTTATTTCTGGGATTTTCCATTTAATATTTTTGGACTGTGGTGGCCTCAGATAACTGAAACCATGGAAAGAAAAACCATAGATAAGGGTAGGCTGTGCCTGGAATTCTTTTTAAAAAATTGCAGCCTAAGAAATATCATTTCTCAGCTGGGGTCGGTGGCTCAGCCTGTAATCTCGTGCTTTAGGAGGCTGAGGTGAGTTGATTGCCTGAGCCCGTGGGTTCGAGACCCGCCTGGGCAACTTGTCGAGACCTCATCCCTACAGTAAATAAAAAAAAAATTAGCCAGGTGTGGTAGCACGCACCTGTAATTCCGACTACTCAGAAGGCTGAGGCGGAAGGATTGCAGGAGCCCAGCAGGTTGAGGCTGCAGTGGCCAGAAGCGGCCACTGCACTCCAATCTGGGTGACAGAGTGAGACTCCAACTCAAAAAAAAATAAAAATAAAAAAAGAAAGAAATATCATTTATCAGGCCAGTTGCAGTGGCTCATGCCTGTAGTCCCAGCTCTTTGGGAGGCCAAAGCGAGAGGAGTGCTTGAGCCCAGGAGTTTGAGACCAGCCTGGGCAACATGGTGAGACCTCGTCTGTACACTAAATCAAAAAATTAGCTGGGCATGATGGTATGCATCTGTGGTTCTAGCTATTGGAAGGCTGAGGCAGAAGGATTGCCTGAGCACAGCTGGTCAAGGATGTGGTGGCCATGAGTGTGCCACTGTACTTTAACCTGGGTGACAGAGTAAGACTTCAACTCAATAAAAAGAAAAAGAAAAAAGAAAAGTACCATTTGTCTACAATAAAGAATTTGAGGTTTTGGAGTTAGTCCTCTCATTCTCTTTGAGATAGCAAGAGAGCCTCCTCCTCTCACACCTCTGGCAACAGTGCAGGTAAATGTTAGGTATGAAAAGCACTCATAAGACAAGAGACCAACATCGAAAATGATAGATATTTTTGTCTCTTCAGAAGGTGAAATCTAACTACTCAGAGGACATTTGCTTCAACTCTGGACTTACTAGTTCACTATGCAGACCATCCTTAGGGTCAGGTAGCAACAGACAGGAAGCACTGCTGAGGGTCGGGACCTCAAGCTGAAGAGGAGCAAGCTCTGTCTTGTAAGCTAAATGACATAAAGGCATATTCCTCTCTGTGCCTATTTCTCCACCTCTGAGACATGGGGAACCTTTTCAGTTGTTCCATTTAGTCTCAGCAGAACTGTTAGGGAAAGAAAAGGTGACAAAAAAATCCCCCTTTTGACCAGACCTTGGGAATTAGGGGCCTCCCCAGAGACCAAGCATTATGATAGCAGAGAGAATTAAGAGACTCCCCCAAAAGGTAGCTGAACACCAAGAAAAATGGAGAGGGGTGATGAGCTCAGATATTTCTCCCTAAGAAAAGAGTTGCTTTCCTGGCCAGTTTGAGAGGATTGGGGTTTGATTATAGCAAGCTCCTCTTACAGGAGATGACAGCACTCAAACAGCAGTTGGTATCTACCCCATGTTGTACATAGCTGCACTTGTATCCGTGGTATGTTAGTGGTTTGTATTGATAACAACAGCCTTATGTCATAGAAGACTAAAGTATATTCTGTAAAATCTAATAGCATAGGGAACCACATAAATACCTAATCCTGTATTGTACCCTACATCTTTAAAATTTAAAAAAAAATTCAAAAGATCAATATCACTCAATAAAGCATTATCTATTACAAAATGGAATCCGAAGAACCCATGTGCTACTCATGGGAACATTCAACTGTCCAGACTGTCATTCTCCAAGGACTCTGGATATCTAGGTTTCTAATATATCACTATGTAACTACACTCCATATACAAACTGAGCTATGGTCAAATGAAATACTATTCCTCTTGTGAAAACATTTTAGAGCAAGGAGTTGAAGTAAGGGAATTGGCATTAAAGATGGTAACCCTGAATATCCAGTGGCCTGTGAACATGAGAAAGCGGCACATATTGTTTTCAACTGCCCAGTATGAACGTTTGCAGTAGCACTATCTGAGGCCAGAAAAAATCAAGGCCATTCTCAAATATATGACTTTCCCCAACTGTGGGTTTTCTTAAGGCATGCCTCCCTGCTACTTTGCCTAGTTGACAAGGGATGGTGTGGTGTGGAAGTGCTCTCTGGACATTAGCACTGGTCCTGGGAGTGCTGCTAAGGATCCCAGAGAAGACGGTGGCACTGACCTTATTGATTTCATGTGGGACATGTGAACTTGTCTCCTTGAGCCTGGAGATTGAGCTGTGGCATAGTCCACCTATAACAGCCATCAATGTATTGAAGTTCTGTAGTTGGTGGAGCTTCTGTGGCACAGAAGACAGACGATAGCAGAGTCATTGTACACATCAGTTACATGGGGAGCTTCGAGGCTGCCTCTTGTCTCTGGACCACGATGCTTCCTTACAGTGGTGAAAAGCTAGCAATCAGGCATTATAATTTTCTGGCCATTTCTCCTTTTTGGCTTAATTCAGACCTGTGGATTCTAAAACTAGCAAGGCATCATATCTCCCTCCATATGTTGTAGCTGATCTGTGGAACACCATCTAGGCAACTGTCTTCTAAGAATCACCCAAGCATCTGTTTAACACAAAGAATTCTGGACCCAAACCTAGACATTCTGATTATCTGAATCTGGGATTGAGCTTAGAGATCCGTACTTTTAATTTACCTTTAGTTGACATCAGAACAGGTGATCCATTTGAGAAACATTGGTTTAGACCATCCAGAGTTGGAAAAACACAACATTAAGTACAATCTTTTATTCTAAATTTACCAGACTTATTTTTGAGGGTAAGGACTTTGTCTTATTTCCCTGTGCAATGCCAGTGCCTATATAGGACAGTAATTGGGACAGAGGAGCTAGAATTTCTGGACAACTTCAAATATGGGTTCATAGTACCTGCTTTCCTCTTATCAAATGCTTAAACTCTGCCTCTGAAACATTAAATACAGCCATTCAACACGGCATGGACTCAAAGACCTAAGACAACCCAGGTTGGTCCAGCTCCAGGGTTTGGAGATGGTTTTAGATTTGGGAAAATAATGTAGGCTGGTATACATCTTTAGAAAAATGTCAAAGATCTAAACAGATCTAAAACTGTATCCTGACCGGAGATGGCCTGTACAGCTGCCCTTTCTACACTGTCCTTGTATGGAAGAAGAGATCTGGGGACAGTGTTGAATGCACACAAACCCCACTATAGTTAGGAAGGAAAAACAGCTCTATCTATCATACTCAGTGATCTATCACGAAACAAAGAACAGAGTACCATATGTTCTCACTCATAAGCAGACCCTGAACAATTATCATAATACCATAAGAAAGGGATTGGCAGTTGAGGGAAACTGCCAAAGGAGGGAGGGGCACACCTCATCAACAAGGGTACCTGCATAATGAACATTTGTATACCTAACCTGGATTGTACCCCACATCTTTAAAATTAAAAAAATTAAAAAACAAAACAAACAACAACAACAAAACAGCTCTAACCAATAGACCAAGCTAGGAGAAAAGGAGATAGGTAATTTACTTAATAGTCCAGACAAAAAGTCTTAATCTAGTCATTTACCTGAGCCACCTGGATAAACTTGATGAAGACTTCTGCTCGGAGCTGTGGGGTGGGACGGCTGAGAACCATCAGTTGTACCCACTGGGAGATGCCGTTGCACAGGGCAATAGATCGCTCCATGGTGGGGTTCTCCTTCACACAGCTATTTACAAGGTAATTCTGATAATCAGAGAACTGCAGAAAAGAAAACAACCATCAGTACTGCTCTGGTATTCCAGGAGATTGAAGGGACAAGTCGGCTCTGCTCAGTTGATGGCTAGGATCTGCCATAGGACAGAGAAGCTCCTGGCCCTCCTTTCCTGTATCTTTACCACTTGGCCAACAAGAAAGATGGGAGGGACATCTTACTTATTCCATTCATAGCATGGTCTCTCTGCATCAAAAGTCATTAGGCATAAGTGGATGTGCATACTCACTAGTTAATCCAAATATTGCATTTCAGTAGATATTGTTACTGTTCTAAATTTTAAAGAATGTAGTATAGAAGAAAAATCAGTATCTTCAGCTCTACTGTCGAAACTAAAAAAATAAAAGATAATTGCCCTCACCAAAATGAATCTCTCCTCAGCTATTTTCTTACCTTTTTTTTTTTTTTTTTTTTTGTGAGTTGGAGTCTCACTCTGTCGCCCAGACTGGAGTGCAGTGGCCGCTCCCGGCCACCGCAGCCTCGACCTGCTGGGCTCCGGCGATCCTTCCGCCTCAGCCTTCCAAGTAGCCGGAATTACAGGCATGCACTACCATGCCCTGCTGATTTTTTGATTTATTGTAGAGATGAGGTCTTGCTGCCCAGGCCGGTCTCGAACCTGCGGGCTCAGGCAATCCACTCACCTCAGCCTCCCAAAGGCGTGGGATTACAGGCTGAGCCACTGAGCCCGGCTATTTTCTTACCTTAAAAATGTGATGATAAAATCTGTCCTAATCTAGGACATGGAATTATTATAAAGATCAAATAAGATAATGTGTAAAAGCTGTAACATTTTAATGTGCTACTTAGATGTGAGGTGGTGCTAATGAAATAACCATGAACCTCATGCTAAACCAAGCCTGTTTGTTTTTCCTTCTATTCACCAACTCAAGCAGAGGCCAAGTGAACATGGTACATGAAATTTGGTCATCTTTATATTTGGTGGCCATATTTTTCCAGCTTAACAATGACATTGACTGTGACGGGCAATGAGACAGTATGGGAAACTGGAAAGGATTCAAAAGATCTGGTCAAAGCAATTATTGCAGCTATCATATACCTGTCACAAAGAATCTGTCTCCTCAAACAGTATAACTAAGAGGGAGGAATAGTCTACCCTTCTCCAGCACACTTGTGGGAGTCTCTAGTGCTGTTCCTCTGTTATTTCCCACTTTCCCATTCTGAACTCTTCCCTTTGAAAGCAAATGTGACCACATGACATAGTTCAGGTAGCAGAATGTGAGTGGAAGAGACGTGACTTCAGAGGGAAAGATTCAAGAGCCAGTGAGTGTGCTGACCAATGTCAACCATGTAGTGTGAGTGAAAAATAAACACTGAGATTGTGTGTTTGTGTGTGTGTGGGGGGTTGTTACTGTAGTACACCTTGGTCCTGCCTAGGTAGGGAATACACTGATGAGAACTTATAACCTACATAAAATAGTTGCAAATTAACTGAGCCCCATGAATGGAAGAAACGTGTAGGGCCAAAATCACTCAAGAGAGACATATAAAGCAAAAACTTACCAGTTCTAAGAGAAAGTGATCACAATTCATTCCAATGAATACATTTTATAGACCTCTCCCACTATAAATACAACATCCACTTGTTTTTTTAAAAGAATTATCCCAGTAATCTCACCACCTCCAAAGTGTTGTAATACACAGAAAATATTAAGTGCTTTTCAATTTATAACAGATAAATTTCTCTCCAACCTCATGTTGGAGAGAACATTTTTGTTTGGGAAACTGTTTAGAACTGTGTAGTAAAGACAAAAGATCCCCAAAACAGTCTTCTATGAACAGACCATGCTGCGCAAAAGAAAAGAAGTTTCAAACTAATGTTTTCACTTGCAGAAAGAATACTGCTCAACTCCTGCGAAGAACCCCTGCAATTCCTTGTTCTGCGCTGATTTTTCACTTCTGCCTCCACTGATGAGAGCACTGGCATCAAGCAGACATCCTGCAGGCCTGACCGAGTAGCCCTGCCAGTCTGGCCTCAGCAATGCTCAGATTTCCAGAGTGATAAAGGGCTCTTTTCAATGGCACTCAGCTCCACCGGGTGTCCTGCCCCGTGACAAGGGAGGCACTGCCAAGTAGAAACTGCCCAGGTGGAGTCTCCCAATTGGAGCCTGGGGTACTGAGAGGTACAGAGACTGTGGGGTTGCAGGTGGTGGCGTTAATGCCTGGAGACTTATTTCCAAATGGAAGCTGGGAGGGTCCTGGCTGACTGGCCAAACAACTATGTGAAAACAGGAGGGACGGCAATATTATGGAAGAAAATGTAAAATAACCTCTGTAACCTCATTTGTGGGCATCCTTCCAGACACAAAGGAGCTCAATAAATTGGTGCTGAGTGACCAAGAGAGGCATGTAGTTCTAACCTCAGCTCTCACTCTAATAAGCAGGGTTGGCCTTGTTCAAGCCAGTCTTCTGAGCCCCTCACCTGAGGAACACAGGTCATTCTAAGAAATGCATCCAGCAGCTAGGTAGTCCATTTTTAAAGCCACTGTGAAAACTGTATGTATTGGTAGGGGTGCGGACTAAGTGGAGTATGGGTCTCATTTCTCAGGAAAGTATATTGGCCAGTAAGGGTCTGTTGGCATCTGACATGTTGACAAGTTCTTTTATATGGACCATGTTCTCTGGTATCACATGTGGAGTTGCAAGGAGTGCAGTGAGGACAGGTTGCACTTGTGTGCTCTGTTCGTTCCGAATGATAAACTACAATCTCTCACTTCATCTCTCTCCACCACTGGTACCTCTGACTCTGCCTAGTTGACCCAATCGGCAGGCTTTGGTCAGCATAGCTACCTTTAGAATCATGGTGACTGCTGGGCTAGCACCACTTCAAAGATTTAGGTATCTTGTGGGCATGGCCAGTAGCATCTATTTTATTTGGGATTTCCCAGAGCCATTCAAAGCCTATCCTAGAATGAATTCAAATTCTAAGGGGACACATCCCCCGACTCTGGGTAAAACAATCTTCATGACGCCTAAGGGAGGTGGGTGTGTACACTCATGTGCACATGTGCAGGGTGTCACGTGTGCCCATACTATGGCAGCATGAGTGAGTGGCAGGATGGTGTAGGGTGGGCATGGAGGAAGGGAGGTGGGAGAAGCAGCACAGCGGCACAGCCAAAGGAATTCAGATGGCATCAATTTTCTGAACTACGATGTCGGATGGGAAAGCCCACCGATACCGAAGGGGCCTCTAGGGTTAGGAAGTAGATGAGTTGTTGAATTTCTCTGCTTAGTTTTAGAAATATCCCAGAGAAGTTCTTCTCCTGCCCCTCAGATACATACTGATATCCTTCGGAAGGACTTGAACTCAAGGTAGGTGAGGTGCTCAGACAGCTCTTCTGGTTCCAGATGGTCGAAGAGCAGGGAGACCTTCCGTTTCTTGCTGGTGTTTGATTTGATCCTTTGGGTAAGTTTCCTGGACCAGTCACGGGCATTGCTTTTGTGGGTAGATGGGAAAGGGAGAAGACCGGGAAAAAGGGTAAAATGAAATTGCTCTTTGCAAGTAAATTCATTAACATTTCTCACAAGGATATACAAAACACGCTTAGCCAACATTTATTGGCTAAAACAATGCATTAACAGAGTTTCCCCCAAATCACTTTTTTTCCTATGGCAGCAACCAAGAAGTCTTGCTGCTTTTCAACAAGCCTTTTAAATGTGCGGTGGGGAGCTGGGTAAATGACAGCGTCACAGGCATCAGCCACAGTTTCCTCGCCTTTGGCCCCAGCTCCCTTGTGTAGCCACTGGTATGTCTACTATCGTGAGGGTAATGGGGACTCTATCTGGTTGGAATCCCAAAGTATGGGGCAGTTTTCTTGCTTGCCAGAAGAACTCAGAGAATGAGAGAGATGTCATGCTGCAGGGAAACACACATAGGAACCTGTGGTCACTCTGGGCAGAGTTGTGGCATTTTCCTTAAATGTCCCTAAGCACTGAGATGACCAAGGAAGCTTGGCTGACACTAGAGTACCCCTCGACCTCCACATTTTCTTATAATCAACCCAAGTGTTTCTTATTCAGTTTCAATTTCCTACATTAAGGAAGAAAGAGGAGCAGCCCAGTTTTGAAAGACAGTCCAGCAGATCAAGGCTGCGGTGGCCATGAGTATGCCGCTGCACTCCAACCTGGGCAACAGAGTGAGACTCCGACTCAAAAAAAAAGTTGTTTTAAAGATGTGGGGTACAATTCAAATGTTCATTACGCAGGTGCCCTTGTTGATGAGGTGTGGCCCCCCGGCAATTTCCCACAACTGCCAATCTTTTTCTTAATAGCCTTATGACCATTGTTCAAGGTCCACTTATGAGTGAGAACATGTGGTACTCAGTTCTTTGTTTCTGTGATAGATCACTGATAGATCACTGAGTATTATAGACTCTAAGTCCATCCAAGTTACTTTGAAGTTCCTAATTTTGCCCTTCTTTATGGCTGTGTAATATTCTATTGTGTATATGTACCACATTTTCTTCATCCAATTCTCTTTTGATGGGCAGCATGGTTGGTTCAATGTTTTTGCTAGTGTGAATAATGCTGCAATAAACATGCATGTGCAGATATCTTTTTCACAGAGTGATTTGAGTTCCTCCAGGTATATTCCCAGCAGAGAGATTGCGGGGTTGTATGGAAGGCCGATCTTTAGATCTTTTAGGAATCACCACACTGTTTTCCACAGAGGTTGTACTAGTTCACACTCCAACAGTGTAGAAGAGTTCCCTTTTCCCTGCGTCCTCTCCAGCATCTGTTGTTTTTTGAGTTATTGATGATGGCCATCCTGACTGGAATTAGGTAGTATCTCAGAGTGGTTTTAATTTGCATTTCTTTGATGGCTAGTGAGGCTGAGCATTTTTTCATGTATGTGTTGGCTACTCATATGTCTTTTTTTGAGAAGTGTCTATTCATATCTTTTGTCTACTTTGTAATGGGGCTGTTTGGTTTTTTTTGTTTTTTTGAGTTGGAGTCTCACTCTGTCGCCCAGACTGGAGTGCAGTGGCCACTCCCGGCCACCGCAGCCTCGACCTGCTGGGCTCCAGCGATCCTTCCGCCTCAGCCTTCCAAGTAGCTGGAATTACAGGCATGTGCTACCATGCCCGGCTGATTTTTTTATTTATTGTAGAGATGAGGTCTCGCTGCCCAGGCGGATCTCGAACCTGTGGGCTCAGGCAATCCACTCACCTCAGCCTCCCAAAGGTGCGGGATTACAGCTGAGC